>NW_020174442.1:1787015-1838040 GCF_003031525.2 Neophocaena asiaeorientalis asiaeorientalis | reverse complement strand
AAAAAAAAAACAAAAAAATTAACGTATAAAAAAAAAAAAAAAAAAAGAAAAAAAATTAAAAAAAAAAAGAAAAGTAAAAAAGAGATTGTTTAGAAAAGAAAAAGAATGTATGCAAAAGAACAGAAAAGAAATTTGGGTTGAAAAGGCTTAGAACCTTTCTCCCGTAAACTTAAGTGGAAGCCTCAGTAGCTGATCAATGTGAAAAGTAATTTATATTCGGTCTGTTCTTCATTGAGTTTGAGACTGAATAATTCTAATTAGAAGTGTCAAGACTGAAGAGAAATGCTCAACCATAATGAATTTTACACTTCGATTTCCCCCAAACTCTCTATATTTCTCTATTAAAGTAAGAGCAGGTTATTTTTAGCATTTATGTGCTGGCCTCTCTTGAGAGTCCTTTGAGGGCAGGAATTGAATAGAATTTATTCAATAAACATTTGTTGAATTGGAATCCTTAATGGTTTGATTATCCTTTTATAGAGAAGAGCTTTTTTATATCCTCAAAGCAGAGAAGCATCCTGCAAATTAAGCTATTGGTGAGCAGCAAATGTCCAGAAGAGGAAGCTCATGTACTTTAACATTTTCTCCTATTGAAGAAACCTTCCAGGCTGCTAGAAATTAGTGAAAACACTTTTCACGTTTGCTTGTGGAGTCAGCTCCCCCATCACATCCAATGGCGCGTGTTTGGTCAGGGTCCCTTAGTTGATTATCACTTTTGCTCTCCAAGGCATTCAGATCTTAACACTTAACATGGCCTGTGAAATTTTGTGGGAATACTGCATCAGGTCTAGTTCTAACAAGCCAATTTAGTTCAGCTAAATTAGTACTATAGAGCCTGGTAGATTACATTTTTTCACCCAAGCAGCATTAATTTAGGGTGGTTTCTTTTTCATTCCCATAGAACATGTGGAAAGTTGTTCTCTTTTGCTCATGGGAATGTAGCACTGCCTAGATGGCAGTTCCACACACAGAGGACGTTCATTCGCTTTGCTCTCCACTAGAAATGGAATGGAGAAATAATGCTGCAGGCCTTTACAAGCTGCTGGATAGGGAGGGAAAAGAATTGGCGAGGAAGTCTTAGAAATTGCAACAACTTGAACCTCAGGACACTGCTAGGGGTCTGAAGAAAATCTGAATAGCTTCATGTGATATTTCATTCCAAGAACATTTATATTTTCACGCAGGCCTCTCGCTTTACCCCAAAGGAGTTATATCAGAGATGTAGGCAATGGCATACTGGACGCTCGTCTGAACCTGTTCCTGCAGGTGTTGTCTACTGGAATAGAAGGAAGTAGTCATCTGAAATGTATGTTAGAAATGCAGAATGCCAAGTAAGAAGGGATCTCCAAGAACATCTCTGAACCCCTGGTTTTATGATGTGATTGTCAAAACCCCGGGAAGTGAGGTTACCTGCTGAAGGTCAGCCAGGTGCTCAGTGTCAGATCAGGATGATAACCCTGCCTTCTTCTAATCCAGTGATCTTTTCACTAGGACTTATTGCATCTGCCTCAGGCTTGTGGAGGATCCCTAAGTTTACCTAGAAATCAAGTTGCAATGTCCCAAAGAATCAAGTACAAACACTATGAATAGTATGATTAATTCATGGATGTCTCATAATGACTGAGAGAGACCACTTGGAGAAAGAAATTGCTCTGTTTGTGCGGCCAATATTGCTTAGCTTTTCAAATTAGAAGTTTCTGCTCTCTATCTAACCTGAATTCTTCAGGCTGAAATTTTAACCTCATTCCTTCCGTACCTTCTGTAGTTGATAGTTTCTATTAATGAACTTGGGCTATTGACCTACACCAAGTGAGTCCATGATTGAGGCCCATTTTGTTGTTGTCGTTGTTGTTAGCGTGAATTAAAGATTTTAGTGGAAATCTTTAAGAGACTGTTAAAGAAAATAGAATAAATTGTTTTGAAAAGAAGATTCTCCAGATTTTCCTGTAGGCAAGAAATCTGAGCTCTTGAGCTTATAATAGACTGCTTTGAAATGAAGAAATATAGGATTGAACATTGAATATTCTTTATATTTCATGGGTGTATTTCAGCCACATTCTTAGGCCCATAGGAGTGCATGCTTTTACTCTAACAAGAAGCTGTTAGTGAAAATATGTTGGAAAACAGACTGTTTAAGTAGCAGCAGGTTGTTCGTATGACTATTTCAGGCTAACTGTCTCAGCCATATGTTTAGAATTGGGTTTAAAGACTTCTTTGTAGCTTCTATGTAGAGGTTGTATATATTCTTCCATTGCCTAAGAAGTAGGGCAGGCACAAGAAAGAAAATTATTACAAGTTCCAACCAGAGAAATATAGTCTTTCTGATTTTCCAAAATCAGTAGCAAAATGTACTTGGATTGTCTTTTTGCTGATTACCCTTATTATTTGCATGAGGCCTAGATTGAAAACAATTTGTGAAAGGTCTTGATATCCCTGGACCCCGGGGGAGGGGATGGAATTAAATACAGAAAAATATGTGGTGATACGTTTTTAAATTTAGGAATATCAGAGTTTTGGGTGAATAGTAAATGAGATTTTTTTGAACTGTATAGCATGAACTCTTGTCTTTAAAATATATTATCAATATTGGATCTTTTAGGGTTCTAGTACAAATAGAAACCTGAAAAAACCTGAAGATTCTCTGTTAAAGGTCCGTGTGGAGTTGCAAGTGGAGATAATTTAGCCAATCACTGTGTTTTTAGTACACAGCCTATCAGTAATGTAAGAAACAGAAATACTGATTCCTTCTCTTTCCTCTTCTTTTCAGCTACTCCGTGACTGTGCAAGAGTCATACCCACATCCCTTTGATCAAATTTACTACACTAGCTGCACTGACATTCTGAACTGGTTTAAATGCACGCGGCACAGGTAATGGAAGCTCAGATGTATTTCTGTGTTTGGCAAACTGGGAAGGAGTCTGAAGTAGGGAAGTCATGAAACTTGATTCCTTGAAATAAAGTGTAGGTTGGCTTAAATGGACAATCAGTATATTCTTAGCAAATTAGTGAGTTAGCATAATATTGGTCAAAACATATATCCCATGTTTCTTCTTAATTATTTTGGAGTACTTTGCTTTTTGTACCTTTATTATATTTAATAGCTTTTTGTATTAAAATATAAAGTCTTGATTTCTAATCAAATTACAGGTCCAATAAAGTAACAACGTGATTTTCCCCCTTTCTATAGAATCAGTTATCGGACAGCCTATCGACATGGAGAAAAAACTATGTATAGGCGCAAATCCCAGTGTTGTCCTGGATTTTATGAGAGCAGGGAAATGTGTGTCCGTAAGTAAGACTTGCATCCCTTGGAGGTTCATTTATTTTTTGCAGTGTTGGTTTGCATTTAAGGGAGGCTGGAACAGAGGCCTGGGGAGATGGGGCATCTTGGATCATTCCCTTTCATTCACTGCTGCTTTCTTGGCCTGTGTAAGGAGGGAAGCATTAACTGTGTCCCTCTGTCCTATGAAAAATCTCCAAATAAATGTCACTTGAGGAGAAAGCAGATGTTGTAGAAAGATGATTCAAGGCTGGATGCTGCGATGTTCATTACAGTCCTTCAATAAATGTCTGTTTGGAAATTGGTCAGGGAGTCATTGAACTTGGGTCACAGAAGAGAACAGAGATATAACCTTCCTGCAGTAGCTCAACAGAGTCCCAAGTCAACTTCTGAGAGGCCAGCATGTTCTTTCCTGATACATAGGATGATACGCTTATTAAATGTAGAGGAGCTTTCGCAATACGAAATGACTGTAAGTCTGGGTTACAAAGTAGACCTTCTTTTTTCATTGTCATTTCTCTCCTCCCTCCCCTCCCCATCTCACCAATTCATTTTGCGATTTTTTTTTTAACATCTTTATTGGAGTATAATTGCCTTACAGTGTTGTGTTAGTTTCTGCTGTATAACAAAGTGAATCAGCTATACATATACATATATCCCCATATACCTTCCCTCTTGCGCCTCCCTCCCACCCTCCCTATCCCACCCCTCTAGGTGGTCACAAAGCACTGAGCTGATCTCCCTGTGCTATGCGCCTGCTTCCCATTAGCTATCTGTTTTACATTTGGTAGTGGATATATGTCCATGCCACTCTCTCACTTCGTCCCAGCTTACCCTTCCCCTTCCCTGTGTCTTCAAGTCCATTCTCTACATCTTTGAAATGTTTTAAGAGAAGTTTGATGTTTTATGATACACTTTAGGAAATCCTAGACTATCATGTGACATGCAGTTTGCAATTGGGGTTTCTTACCATTGTGTGTAGGACACGTAGAAGAGAGCAATAAATACAATTTTATTCAAATATTTTGGCTCAACGCAAAGTTAGAGGGACACCTTTGCTTTCTGAGCTGAGATGCTGCTGTTGAGTAGTATAGAGAGAGACAAAGTTCTGCTCTAACTTGGAGGTACTAGGAGTGATTGGAGACATCACTGGGCTTAAAACTCTGCAGAGCTGAGTGATAGCACTGGCTTGGCCACCAATCATCTGGGTGGCCCTGGATAAACCATTTATAACTCTTTGAGGCTAATTTGCTCTCAAGCAGCAAGGGGGCTTGGACCAGTGTATGTGTCATCTTCCTTCCAATCCCTGGAGTCTATTCTTTATTTATATAGACAGGGGTGATTTCTCAAATTTTTATTCAAAACCAAGGCTATATGTAATAAATGTTCGTTGAAGAGAAATTATAAAATGTAGCTAAGTGAAAAGAAGAAAATACAAATATGTTGTGAATGTCTTTCCTGGTCAGTAAATGAACTTCTATAACATTTAACAAAAGTCAGTATGTTATTGCATTATAGATGTTTATTTGACTGATCTCAACTCTTGAATATTTACATGATTTCCAAGTTTTAACTATTATGGACTGCTTTAGAAGACATCATTGTGGTTAAATCTTTGTTCATATCCATAATTAATAGGTAAGGATAACTTCCTAATAGTAGAATTGCTGGGTCAGAGGCATACACATATTTCTAAGATGTTTGGTGTTTTTCCAATTTATACCACCACCAGCAGTATAGAATGTCTTTTTGCTTATATCCTGTGGCAATTTTCCCTTTGCTATTTTTTTCTTTATTTGCATGTGTTTGATTAATAATGATGCTGAATAAGAAAACTTACATGTTTATAATCAAACATCTTAGAGAATAATCATGAAGTGATCTCTGTGGCCCAGGCTGATAGGAAATTTTCAAAGGAAAGCCCTGAATACACACAGAGTGAAGAGTGGGGAGGCTTCGCTGGTTGGGCTGGCCACTTTACAGAAGCTTTGGGATGATATTATCTTGGTGCACTTACCAGGGTTCAAACTTACAAATACAATTGTCAGCACACTGAGAAAATAGTTCTGTCTCCCAGGATTCTCTTCTCTCAACCCAGGTCATAGGAACCACCTATAAAGCTGGGATGCTAATTCATTGTTACACAGAACCTGGAGAGGTGCTTACAGTCTTCTAGTCATACCTTTTCTCCTTGAAGGTCTGGCATGTGAGAAACTAGATTTTATTGGCAGCTGATGTGGGGAGTGTGGATCCGAGCAAGGTCAGTTAGAAAATTTTTAGTGCTTCGTGGTTCCAGCCTCCCATAGCCCAACACCGCCGTCATTTTATTCAGTAGTTCAGCCTGCCTCAGAAAGCAAGGCGATCCCACAGCACCATCATACCTGGTAAAAATTATTGCCGTCATATGATGGTAAAGATAACTCTTCCTTGATCTCACACAAGACAGGTTGCAAGGTGTCCTCCTGACCGCCTGGATGGACATCTCTAGAATTTGCCTCTAAAATTCTCCTTTTCTAAGCCTTCTTGGATGACCAACTGTTCCTGGAGACTGAAATATTTTTTCTTTAGATATGTTAATATATTTAGTCAGCTTACTGTCTAGTCTCAAAGGCCTAGAAGCTATTTGATCTCTTTAAGGGTATTTTGCATGTCTCCACTCTGATATCTTGATTTCACAGCTTAACCCCAGAGGACCATCATGCTTCCCTGATTTCCTTGTTCTTGGGGATGCCACTGGTAAATCTTCTGTTCTCTCAACAGCTGACACTAGCGAGGCACCCTTGTGGATAGAGAAGGAAGAGAGAACACATGATTCTTTGTTCTGCTTTCATAATATTTTTTTCAACTAGGTTTTGCTGCCAGGCACCTAGCACTGTCACCATTTAAACTGTTTCCAGCAAGTTTTCAAAAGGAATTGAAACACAGGAATTGATAATAATTTTAGTTTAATTTTGGTAATCAGTTTACCTAGAAGGCAAAAAAAGGATGGTTTCACATAACCACCTGTATTAGAAAAATAGTTTCTTTTAGGTGTCTGGGGTATCTCCCCTGGAGAGAAAGTTCCATCCTCCCATCCCTCCCCACCCCTGCTGCATCCTGACCAAGATTATGCATCTCTGCTAAACTCTCAGGCTGTGCAGAAGCTGCTGGTCCACAGAGCACACTTTGGGTGACAACGGTCTGTGTTCAGAAGACAGACATGTACCATCAGGCAGGAAGAGCCAAAATGGAGAGTTCAGGGAATAACGTGGTTAGAAGCCTTTCCTAAGAATCTGGTCGGAGAAAAAGAATGAATTGGAAAATCTTCCAAGGAGAAAATATTACTAGACATGAAGATGTCTATGATTCCTTCCTGAGGTTTTAACCTGTTCATAAAATTAATTAAGCTTGTAAATGTATTCATTTTTCAGAGTTACTATTATTGCCTAATTGTGTGTTTCATTGCTTTTTTAAAAACTGGAATATCGTTTATTTACTTTCTTGACTTTTTAAAATATTTGAAATAATAGAGTTGTCATACACTATCATGTTAATTTCAGGTTACTACATAGTGATTTGACATTTGTATATATGAAGAAATGATCTCCAGGATAAGCCTAGTAACTATGTGTCCCCATACAAAGTTATTACAACATCATTGACCATATTCCTTATGCTGTATATTACTTACATACCTGTGGTTTATTTATTTTATAACTGGAGAGTTTTACTTCTTAATCGCCTTCACCTATTTCACCCCCACCCCCTCCTCCCAGAAACCACTCCTTTGTTCTTTGTATCTATGATTCTGTTTTCATTTTATTTTGTTTTTAGATTCTACATATAATTGACATTATACAGTATTTGTCTTTTCTGTCTGACTTATTTTACTTAGCATAACACCCTCTATTCATTTTGTTGCAAATGGCAAGATTTCATTCTCTTTTATGGCTGAATAGTATTCCACTATATATGTATATCACATCTTCTTTATCCATTTATCCATTGATGGACACTAGGTTGTTTCCACATGTTGGCCTTTGTAAATAATGCTTCAGTGAGCATGGGGCAGCAGATATCTTTTTGTGTTAATGTTTTGTTTCCTTCAGGTAAATATGCAGAAGTGGAATTGCTAGATCACATTGTAGTTCTATTTTGAATTTTCTGAGGAACTTCCATATTTCCATAGTGGCTGTACTAATTTATGCTCCCACCAGCATTGCTTTTCTCCACATCCTTGCCAACACTTGTTATATCTTGTTTTTTTGATGATAGCTATTCTAACAGATGTGAGGTAAAGTCTAATTGTGGTTTTGATGTGCATTTCCCTGATGATTAGTGATGATGAGCATCTTTTCACATACCTGTTGGCCATCTGTATATCTTCTTTAGAAAAATGTATATTCAAATCCTCTGCCCATTTTTTAATCAGATTTTTTGGTTTATTTTTGCTTGTTGATGGTTTTGTTTGTATTTGCTTTGCAATGGCTTTTTAGTTTGGTGGAGTCTCAGTTGTTCATTTTTGCTTTTGTTGTCTTTGCTTTTGGTGCCAAATCCAAAAAATCATCACCACGACCCATGTCAAGCAGCTTACCACCTATGTTTTCTTCTAAGAGTTTTATCATTTCAGGTCTTGTGCTCAAGTCTTTAATCCATTTTGAGTTGATTTTTGTGTATGGTGTAAGATATGGTCCAGTTTCATTTTTTGCATGGGGCTGTCCAGTTTTTCCAACATCATTTATTGAAGAGACTGTTCTTTCCCTCTTATATGTTCTTGGCTCTTTTGTTGTAAATTAATTGACCACACATATATGCATGGGTTTGTTTCTGGATTCTCTATCTGTTCCATTGATCTATGTGCCTGTTTTTATGCCAGTACCATGCTGTCTTGATTACTATAGCTTTGTAATAAAGTTTGAAATCACAGAGTGTGATACCTCTAGCTTTGTTCTTTTTTCTCAAGGTTGCTTTAGCTCTTTGGGGTCTTTTGTGGTTCCACACAAATTTTAGGATTAATTTTTCTATTTCTGTGAAAAATGCCATTGGAATTTTGATAGGGATTGAATTGAATCTGTAGATGGCTTTGGGTAGTATGGACATTTTAACAATATTAATCCTTCCAAACATGAGCATGGAATGTATCAAATATATTTGAGTCAGGTTTTATGTATTTGTGTCTTCTTCAGTTTCTTTCATCAATGTCTTATAGTTTTTAGTGTGCAGGTCTTTCACCTCTTTGGTTAAATTGTTCCTAGATTTTTTATTCTTTTTGATGCCATTATAAATGGGAGTTTTTTCTTAATTTCTTTTAAAGTTAGTGTTAATAATTAATTTTGATTTACTAAAGTTATAAATCTAAAACCTAGTTGTTTCTTGACATAGAAACCAAACTTACAGTTCCCAAAGGGGAAAGGGAGGGTGGGAGGATAAATTAGGAGTATGAGATTAACAGTTACAAACTACTATACATAAAATAGATAAGCAACAAAGATTTACTGTATAACACAGGGAACTATATTTAGTATCTTATAACAACCTATAATGGAAGATAATCTGAAAGAAATATATATGTAGCTGAATCACTTTGCCGTACACCTGAAACTAACACAATATTGTAAATCAACTATAGGTCAATAAAAGAAAATAAACAACAGCAACAACAACAAAACCTAGTTGTTTCTTAAGCTAAAATCACCTTACAGGTGTTTCATTCATCAGTCTAACAAAATTTAGCAAACACATAAACATAAAAAGGGCCTTTGACTAATGTTTTACATATTTAAACACCATCAAGTTTTTAAAATGGAATTTGTATATTTAATAAATTTGAATCCTATTTTAAATAATCCAGCTTTTAGGCTGACAAACCATCCCACGTGCTTAAATAATTTTTGTAAATCTAATAAGTTCAACTTATTAATAAGGTGGAATCTTAAATTCTCTTAAATGTTCTAATATTGTATTTGTAAAATTTCAACTTTAACATTTCTAATCAGTTATTTCACTACACTTTTAAAAAATGAAATTAGAAGACCAGCCCCTTGTTGCAATAGACCACATTCTTTTATGTATTACAATTATCTTCTCAAAACAAAAGTTATAAACACTATAGATTTTGATTCTCACACGTTTCCATATTAAATTCAAAATATTCACACAGCTGACAGATACCCCCTAAGCAAATAATTACATCATCTCATTTTTTTTTTGGTTTATTTTAAAATAGTATTCTGGTGGTCTCTTTTCAGTTTGCTAATATTATTTAGTTAGTTAGCTAATTGTAGTAAAAACTACATAACATTAAATTTGCCGTCTTAATCATTTTTAAGTGTACAGTTCAGTGGTGTTAAGTGTATTCACATTGTTTTGCAACAGACCTCTAGAACTTTTTCATTTTTCAAAACTGAAACTCTGTACCCATTAAAACCTAATTTCCCCTCTCCCCTACCTTCAGCTCTTAGAGACCACATTTTTACTTCTACTTTATATTTCTAGGATTTTGACTACTTTAGATACTTTATATGAGTGGAATCATGGATTTATTTCACTTAGTGTAATGTCCTCAAGATTTATCCGTGTTGTAGCCTGTGATAGGATTTCCTTTTTGTTTTAAGGCTACATAATATTCTTTTGTATTGTTTTCTGAAGTTTCTTAAATACCAGAGAACATGTTCTTTGATTAACTGCCTTGACCAAATATACTGAGCCCTTTATCTACTCTAGATGTTGTATCCTGTATTCCTTAGATTTAAGACATATGATTTAATAGTCCTAGTTTTCAAGTTAGATTACAACCCTCAACCCAGTTGGCTATACCAATTGATTGAATTTTGTGTATCTTTAGTCATTAAGATATATAAAGGTATTATTTTGGCCTAACTTTAACTACCATGATAATTGCTACAATTATCTTTTCTTTTCATATAATTCTTAACTTTTATGACCACACATCTCTTGTAAATATTGGTATCTGGTTGCATTTTGCAAATCTCATAGCTATGTTTGAATGTGAAATCGCACCCTCTAAGGTCATCTTGTTCATCCTCTTCCACCTTGCCTTGGTGCTGATCCCATGTATTGTCTGAAGTCATAAGGGTGCCAGTTGTCTGGCTTTTCCTCCAGAGTATTAATTTCCTCCACAAGATCACCAATCTCCAGACACTTCTCATCTTCCATCTTCTCAGCCCCCATACCCCAAGATTTCATATAGTTCTCTAATTTAGAATTTTGATCTTGTTCCCAAAATGAAAAGATGCATAGCACAAATTGGCTTAAACATAGTGCTTTCCAGGATTATCTGTTAACATCTATTTCCTCCTCACTGTTTTGCCTGCCTCACTTATGTTTTCTTCCTTTCTTCTTTCTTTCCTTTCTGCATTCCCTCCTACCTACCTACCTGCTTATTCTAATGTTTGACACTTAAAGATGCTCACTGCAGCCACTAAACTATTTTGTATCTCTTTGCACATGCGAAAGATTAATAAGACAAATTTAGTGGGATTTCTGGGGCAAAGAGTATGCATGTTGTAACAGTAAGATTAGGTTTGGCTATGAGTAAAACTTTGTTTCTTTCTCACATGAGTCCAGAGGTTGGTAAACCAATAAGGAACCCAGGCAATTTCCACCTTTCTGCTCCACCACATCTGGGGTGGAGCCTTCATCTTCATGTGCCATTATTGATCTCCCCACATCAATCTAGGTCCCAAGCAATGGATGGAAGAGGCAGGAGAAAGAGGCAAATGACAATGCCAGCTGTTTCCTGAGGAGAGTTTCTAGAAGTGATCACATTCCATTTCTGCTTTGACTAGACCTTAGTCATATGACCTCAGCAAGCTATAAGGGCATCTTTATTCTGGGTGGTCAGGGGCCCAGTAAAAATATATTTCTGTAGGAAGGGAATAATGGATATTGGGAGAAAGGAGAAATCTGAGTCACATTTTAAGACTTTTTGATACAAACTTCCAAATTGCTGTCTAGACAGGGTCTAATAACTTGCATGCCCACAAGGAGTATATTAGGGTGCCCACTTCCCCATATCCTCACCAAAATTAGGCATTATTATTTCTTTCAACCTGTTGGGTGACAAAAATGGTACCTTGCTTTACTTTGCATTTCCTTAATTATTATGCTGTTCTCTTAAGAAATATATGTTGGTTAGTCACTTGTATTTTGGCTTCAAGGGGGATAAAGTGAGAGTGCTTTGTGTCTCAAGAGCCATAGAAATGCTGGGTAGAAACAACAGGTGTCAGTGGAGAGAGAAATGTGCTGATTTCCAGGCTGGTAAAAGAGACAGTTTGAGACTGAGACTTGAATAACAAATGCCGTGGGCCAAGCCAGCAAAAGGCCCAGGCCCTTCAGGGCCCCTTACCCTCACCACCATCACTGGGATCCATTCTCTCCTCACCCCAAAGTCCACAGGTCCCTCTCTCCCAAGGCCTCAACTGTTTGTAGCTCTGGGAATGGCTTGGAGCCAGGGCAGCCCCTTGTCTTCTCCCACAGCCCCCACCATGAGCCCTGAGGAGAGAAGCATGATCCCTGCTACCATGGCAGCGAGGGGAACTCTAGGGAGCCCTAGACAGTGATATGCAAACTCCCAGGTCTGCAGAAAGGAGCTGAGACCCAGACTCGTGATCTCCACAGTCCTGTACTTGAGGAGTATATAAGGATTTGAGGCTGCCCTAGGCATCCAAACCATTATTTACAACACTAGAACTTTAGGAAGATGTGTTTGGCCATACACACAACTGATTTCCAAACACATCTTTGGAACCTGACCTCTTAGCAAGTGGGAGTTGCCTGTAAATTTGGTTTCATGGGACTAGGAAAAGCTCACAGGACAACAGCAGAGTGGGAAGTTGGCAGCTATCCCTCCGTGGGAAGGATTGGCTAATCCCGAGATGAGGCTAGTAATACGTTTTCCCTCCCATTTCCTTTACTGATGGCAGAGAAAGCAGATCACTGGAAGCAAGGCTGCTTGCCGCAGAATCGTGAATGGACAAAGGGCATGGCCTGGGGTCCATTCTCTGGTGCAGCTCCCATCCTTTTGCCCAGATGCCCAGTCTTCTGCTGCTGGATGCTGCTGCAGAGGAAAGGACTGTTGTGATAAATGTTTCCTTTGTGGTGGACTTGACTCTGTTACCCTGTTTTTGTTAGATTGTGGAGGTCAAATGCTAACTTCAAATTAAAGCTGTAATGGGGGCATCCTGGGCGGTGTGGCTTACAGGGAAGACGCAGGAAGAGGTTTGGGGCCTGGGTTGCCACCCTGTTGCCTTGTAGGCCAGCCCTGATGGTAGAGGATCAGTTCCCATGGATGTGCCCTGGCTGTCTTTGGCAATCATTAAGAGAACTTTGGAACTGTAAATAAGAAGGCTTCACTCCCGCACACTGAACTGTATATGATTTCCTGTGTTTAGTAGAGAGGAGTGTGACAATTGATTACCATAGCACTGAATGAATATTCACAGCTGATTTTTAACTTGGCCACTTTTGTGAAAAAACTGAACTGGCTAGAACTCTGGTCAGTGTTTATATAAAAAATATTTCCTGCTGATGAACTTTACTCTTGTTTGAATGCCATGTTTCAATAAGCAATGGGTTTTAAACCCAAGTTTTGGGTTAAGGGCTTAAAGACATCTGCAGCTCACTTGCCCAGGACTATTTTCCTTCCAGAAGACTGAAATGCCACACAGGGGGCACATTAGGGACGCAGTTAGGCTATTTGCCACATAACTCATACATTTCCACCTATTTCTTCTTTTTATATTGGAATATTATGTTGTATTAGACTGGAATTAACAAAGAGCTTCCCTTTTGGGAGAGAGGGTAACATTTCTTAGAAGCGGCTACCTAGAACATTGTGTTTGGAAGGATTTTGAGGCCATGTCTGTGCTAAGAGAGAAAACAGAGTGACTCATTAATGATTTCTGTCATGGTCATTGGGTGGCCTGAGTGCCCCACATTTGCAATCCCTGTATTAGACTCTGTCTGGCATCCTATGACATTTTGGACCTCTTGAGTCATGGAGATATCAATTGAGATTCCTGAATCATGCACCTGCTCATAGGCTCCTGTTATACCTAACTTCTCCATTTAACTGGGAAGTTATATGTACTATTCCTGTTCTTGTCTCCAGGCAGAATGCATTTCCTCTTTGTGAGCTGGAATATTTAGCAAGTTAACTCAGGATAATATTGTAGGCAATTTTATTTAGGGAGTGGAAAAAGATTTTCAATGGCCACATTTTGCCTCAGTGTCAGCCATCAGAGGGTCCGATGGACGGGGAATCGCAGGCTTGAGGAACTGGCCAAATGGTCAAGGCTTTTGGAAAGAGCTGCCCTGCAGGTACTTGTTTCCCACACCTGGAGAGGATGGAGGGACACCTTTAATTCTTTATCCAGGCTTCATGTTCTTTTGGTCTTTTGCTGCTGAAAAGTCTTGGGCTCAGATTTTTCAGGATGAGAAGAGCTAGAGTGCAGCCTTGATTTTTGGGGCTGTGAAAATTCAGTCTTTGGTAGAGGGCTGTTTTGGGGTGAGCTGGACTTCTCTGGGGGATTCCTGGGAGCACGGTGAGAATTTAGGGGAGGAGGGGCAATCAGAGCCTTCTGCTCTGGATTTGTTTGAGTCTCACACTCACAAGCTTGTTTAGTAATAAAGTTGTGATCTTGTCAAATATTTCCAAACAACCTTAGTGTGTAGATTCTTTTAAGCAGACGCTTTTGAGTATAGATAAAAATGAGACAATCCTGTTAAGCTATCCAGAGAAACCATGAACTGACAGCAAAATCAGATGGTATTCCTAAGTACACCTACCCATGATGCCCTTTCTGCCACTGGCAGTAGATTTTTTCATGTTTCCATAGGGACCCTGTATTCTGTTGCCATGGACCCCGACTTGGTTCAGAGGAATGTACCAGTAAATACTGGGAAAGATTCTTTGTCAACATACTGCAACAGCAGAAATTCCAATTTTCCCACACATCTATTGGAATCTAACTTATGTTTTCTGGTTTTGGTCATTGGTGTCTGCTAGTAGTGAAGACTGGATATCTGATAATCAATGCAGGGAACCTTTTTTTGCTTTATTGATTATAAATGCTTGCTCACTACTTAGGGTTTTATGGATAGAAATCATGAATTTAATAATGATACTGAAAACCACTATGAATTCAAGATAGCCTCCATCTAAACAGATGGAAATCTTGTCTGCTGCCTGTTTTTTCCTTAAGGAAGCCTGACTTTAGAGTCCCATGGAGACAGGGCCAAAGGGAAACAATGGAAAGCTTTACCTTATCTCTAGAAAATGAGTTTCTGCAATTTCAGTCTGTGTAGGACAGGTAGAATTTTTACAGTCCTAATAATGTATGCAGTCTCCTTACAGGGATAGATAATAGCTAATGTAAAAGCTCAGAACTGAGAAGCAATTGTTTATTGCACTGTGGTTCAAATATTGTTAGAGAAAACTAAAAGTAACTGAAAAATTACACTTTGATCTAAGTGACCAACCACAAAACATTAACAAGACCAGGTGATGACAGAACTTGCATTTTTTAATCTGGGATAGTACTTTTACAGGTAATCCAGTGGTAAACCTAGTACATCCCTCCAACCACACACACAGATGCTAAGAGGAGAGGGAGACTGATGCAGAGATACAGGCAATGCTCCATGAGCACTGTTCTTTTCTTAAGCTACAGTAATATCCCAAGTTCCAGATGTAGTTTTTTTCTTGATGAATAATTCTTAAAAAGATTTAAAGGAAATCATCTAGAGCTCCAAGAGAACTATCATATAGAAAAGCAGTCTTCTTAGCTAGGTCACAGAAGGCAGCATGATCTGAAGGTAGACCTCCCTGGCCAGCTGGGCTCATTGGAGGGGCAAAAGCTGTATGACAAGTCTAAAGATATGTCACCCAAACTGAGGTTTAAGCTTTAAAAACAACTGAGTTAATTTATTGAACTCAGCATGTAATTGAGGGACAGAAAAAGAAATGTGCTACCTCAAATGAAATCCATCTGTTGATCCAGGGAAGAGAATGGGTTTCCAGAAACTTGGACCCTGGGTATTATCTGTAGCTGCGTGCCCCAAGTGTGAGCTACTGAGTATTCTTCTTGAAGAATTCACTGTTGCATTATCCAGTAAAATTGGGAAATGCCTTGTGCTGGATCCCCTTTATCAAAAATTTATATTTGACATGTAAATTTTTATCGAAGACTTTGGGAATAATTGGAGTAAACGCATGTCTCAAACTTATTTGGCCATAAAATTCCCTACCTCTCCACCCCTCTTTTCTATTTCTTCTAAGAACATGATGGAACAAATAGTCTCCAGAGTCTACTTATTTGGGAAACAATGCTGTAAGGCATTTGGTTTGCTTTTATATAACCTTAGGCTGATAATCATAAATATTTAACTTTATCAGAGACTCTTTGGATCTTTATTTTCTTGTTTTTTTATCCAGCTTTATGGAGATATTATTGACATATAAGATTGCATAAGTTTAAGGTATACAATGTGATGATTTGATATACTTACACATTGCAAAATCATTACCATAATAGGGTTAGTTAACACCTCCTCCATCTTACATAATTACCACTTCTTTTTCTGTGGTGAGAATATTTAAAATTTACTCTCTTAACAGCTTTCAAGTATTGATATATAATACAATATTGTTATCTGTAGTCACCCTGCTGTACATTAGATCCCAAGAACTTATTCATCGTACAACTGGAAGTTTGTGCCCTTGGATAAACATCTCCCCATTTCCCTCACCCCCACCCCCTGACGCCCAGCCCTGGCAACCACCAGTCTACTCTCTGTTTCTATTAGTTCAGCTGTTCCAGATTCCACATATAAGTGATATCATACAGTATTTGTCTTTCTCTGTCTGACTTATTTCACTTAGAATAATGCCTTCACGGCCATCCACGTTGTCACAAGTGGCAGGATTTCCTTCTTTTTTATGGATGAATAATAGTTCATTGAATATGTGTGTGTGTATGTGTATATATATATATAAGCTTTAGATGTAGATATGTTGATTTGATACACTTATATGTTGCAAAATGATTACTACCATAGCGTTAGCTAACACCTCCATCCCATCACATAATTACCATTTCTTTTTTGTGGTGAGAACATTTAAGATCTATTCTCTTAGAAATTTTAATTATATTTTACAGTATCATTAGCTAAAATCACCATGCCATATTTCAGATCCCCAGCTTATAACTGGAAGTCTGCACCCTATGACTAACATCTCCCCTTTTCCTTACCCTTTAGCCTCTGGTAAACACCATTCTACTCTCTGTTTCTAGAGTTCAGCTTTTTTAGATTCCACATGTAAGTGATATCATACAGTATTTGTTTTCCTCTGCCTGATTTATTCTACTTAGCAAAATACCCCCAAGTTCCATCCAGGCTGTTACAAATGGCAAGATTTCTTGCTTTATCATAGCTGAATAATAGTTCATTGTATATGTGTGTGTGTGTGTGTATATATATATATATATATATATATATATATATATATATATATATAAAATCTCACATTTTCTTTATCTCCTCATCAGCCAAAGGACATTTGGATTATTTTCACATCTTGGCTATTATGAATGATGCTGCAATAAACAGGGGAGTGCAGATATCCCTTTGAGACACTGATTTTATTTCCTTTGGATATGTACCCAGAAATAGGATTGTGGAATCATATGGTAGTTCAATTTTTGATCTTTTGAGTAGCCTCCATACTGTTTTCCATAGTGGCTATATCAATTTTCATTCCCACTAACAGTGCATGAGGGTTCCCTTTTCTCTATATCCTCACCAACAATTGTTATCTCTTGTTTTTGATGATTGCCATTCTAACAGGTGTGAGGTGAGGTGATATCTCATTGTGGTTTTGATTTGCATTTTTCTGATGATTGGTGATGACAAGCACCTTTTCATGTACCTGTTGATGTGTGATCCTTTTTTATATTGTTGAATTCAGTTTGCTAGTATTTTGTTGAGGATTTTTGTATCTCTATTCATCAGAAATATTGGCCTGTAATTTTTTTTTTTTTTTTGTAGCGTCTTTGTCTGGTTTTGGCATCAGGGTAATTATGGCCTCGTAGAATGAGTTTGGGAGTTTTAGCATAGTTTGAGAAGGATGGGTATTAACTCTTCTTTATATTTTTGGTAACGTTTTCATGTGAAACTGTCCAGTCCTGGACTTTTGTTTGTTGGAAGTTTTTTGCTTACTGATTCAAATTCACTGCTACTAATTGATCTGCTCAGATTATCTACTTCTTGATTCAGTCTTGGAAGACTGTATATTTCTAGGAATGTTTCCATTTCTTCTAGGTTGTCCAATTAGTTGACATATAACTGTTTGCAGTATTCTCTTATGATTGTTTGCATTTCTGTGGTATCAGTTGTAATTTCTCCTTTCTCATTTTTTATTTTATTTATTTAGGTCCTCTCTCTCTCTTTCTTTTAATGAGGCTGACTAAAGGCTTATCAAATTTTTTAATCTTTTCAGAAAACCAGCTCTTGGCTTCATTGACTTTTTTCTATTATTTTGGGGACTATTTTATTTATTTCTGCTCTGATCTTTATTATTTCCTTTCTTCTGCTAACTTTGGGCTTTGTTCTTCTTTTTCTAATTCCTTAGTTAGGTTATTTATTTGAGATTGTTCTTATTTCTTGAGGTAGACCTGTATTGCTATAAACTTCCCTTAGAACTGCTGTTGCTGTGTCCCATAGATTTTGGAAAGTTGTGTTTTTATTTTCATTAGTCTCAAGGTATTTTCTGATTTCATCTTTGATCCATTTATTTTTTTAGTAGCATGTTGTATGATGTCCATGTATTTGTGTTTTTTCCCATTTTTCTTCTTGTAATTGATTTCTAGTTTCATTTATGTTGTGGTTGGAAAAGGTGCTTGATATAATTTCTATTCTAAATTTGTTGAGACTTGTTTTGTGACCTAGCATGTGATCTATCCTGGAGAACGTTCCATGTGCCCTTGAGAGAACGTGTATTCTGCTCTTTTTGGGTGGAATGTCCTGTAGCTATCTATTAAGTCCAGCTAGCCTAGTATGTCATTAAGGCCACTGTCTTCTTATTGATTTTCTGTCTGGATGTTCTTTCCATTGATGTGAGTGGGGTGTTAAAGTCCCCTAGTCCCCCCAAGTTGATTTGTACATATAAGTGATATTATATAATATTTGTCTCTGTCTGACTTACTTCACTTAGTATGATCATCTCTAGTTACATCTATGTTGCCGCAAATGGCATTATTTTATTCTTTTTTATGACTGAGTAATATTCTATTGTATATGTATTCCACATCTTCTTTATCCATTCATCTGTCAATGGACATTTAGGTTGCTTCCATGTCTTGGCTATTGTAAATAGTGCTGCTGTGAACATTGGGTTGCATGTATCTTTTTGATTTAGAGTTTTCATCTTTTCTACATATATGTCCAGGAGTGAGATTAGTAGATCATATGGTAACTCTATTTTTAGTTTTTTAAGGAACCTCCATACTGTTTTCCATAGTGGCTGCACTGTTTCCCACTAACAGTGTAGGAGGGTTCCCTTTTCTCCACACCCTCTCCAGCATTTATTATTTGTAGACTTTTTGATGATGGCCATTCTGACCAGTGTGAGATGATACCTCATTGTAGTTTTGGTTTGCATTTCTCTAATAATTTGCAATGTTGAGCATCTTTTCATTGCATACATCTTTTGTATCCATTCATCTATTGGTGGGCATTTGGCTTGTTTTCATATCTTAGCTAATGTGAATAATGCTGCAATAAACAAGGGAGTGTGTATATCTTGTTGACATTCTGTTTGTATCAGAATATTCTAAATTTGACTATATACTTACCTTTACCAGCATGTTGTGTATTTTCATATTTTTATGTTAATTAGCATCCTTTTATTTCAGCTTGAAGAACTTCTTTTAGCATTTCTTAAAGGCAGTTATGGTGGTGATGAAGTCCCTCAGCTTTTGTTTGTCTGGAAGAGTTTTTATTTCTCCTGCATTTTGAAGGGCAACTTCACTGGATAGAGTGTTCTTGCTTGGCAGTTGTTCTCTTTCAAAACTTTAAATGCATCATTCCATTATCTCCAGGCCTCTAAGGTTTCTGCTGAGAAATCTGCCCTTAGTTTTATGAGGGCTCCCTTGTAAGTCACAAGCTTCTTTTCTCCTGCTGCTTTTAAGATTCTCTCTTTGTCTTCAATTTTTGACAACCTTATTATAGTGTGTCTTAGAGAAGATCTCTTTAAGTTAAATTTGTTTGGTGACTTATGAGGGTAATGTACTTAAATATCCAAGTCTCTCTCACATTTGGGAAGTTCTCAGCCATTATTTATTTAAATAAGCTTTCTGCCTCCTTTTCCCTCTCTTTTCTTTCACGACTTGCTGTTGACTTCCTTTATGGTACCCCATGGTTTATATATGCTTTCTTCACTCTTTTTTATTCTGTTTTTCTTTGTTCTCCTCTGACAGGATAATATTAAAATATCTGTCTTCCTCTTCACAGATTCTTTTCTCTGTTTGATAAATTCTTCTGTTGATGCTCTTTATTGCATTTTTCATTTCATTCATTATATTCTTCAGATCGAGAATTTGTTTGGTTCTCTTTTATGATTTCTATCTCTTTGTTAAAATTCTTGTATTGTTTGTGTATTATATTCCTGATCTTATTGAATTGTCCTCCTGCATTTTCTTGTAGCTTATTGAAATCCCTTTTGAAAAAGCTATTTTGAATGCTTTATTGGGTAAATCGCAGATCTCCATGTCTTTGATGTTGGTTACTGGAGGATTATTGTGCTCCTTTGGTGGTGTCATGTTTCCTTGATAGTTAATGTTCCTTGGATTCTTTCGTTTCTGTTTCCACATTTTCAGGAGCAGTCACCTCCTCAGTCTTTACTGACTGACTTTGGCAGGTAAAATATCTTCTGTCAGCTCTGCTAGGGATTCTGAGGCTTTTTCAGACCTTCTATTGATATGCCTGCTCCATGCTTCTTGCTCCCTCTTGTATGAGAATTCTCAAACTTGTATGCCTTCTCTACATCCTGCAATGCACCAGGCCGGGTACTAACAGCCTGCCTTTTGCCTTCCTAAGGGCAGAGCTAAAACTCAAGTTGGTGGTCTCTCCCCAGTCTGCAGATCGGGACCAGCTTTCTTCATGTGTTCAGTAGCAATTTGCCAAAGCTCATTCTCACCACTGCTGGGAGCATGAACAGAAAGCTGGACAAAAAATAGGGGGTGGTGTTGAGTGAGGTACACTGAGCACTGGGAATGCCCATGGCCAGTTGGGGGTATCCACAGGCTAGACATCCCCTCTGGCTCATGGGTGGGCTCATGGGTGTGACACAGGTAGTAGGATCCACATTCCTTTAATGCCCTCTGAGATTTCTATCTGTTTCTCTCCCAGACTCTTCCCTCCCCCGAGTCATGCAGCTCACGACTCCATACTGTGGATGTGGACAGGGAGAAAGAGGCCTCTTTGGCAAAGTCCTACACAGCTGGGGAAGCTGTTCACTCACTCACATGCACTAGCTTTCCCCCACATGAGACATCACAGGCCGAGAAGGACTCTCTCGGCACGAGCTATGCTGCCTTGGTAGGAGGGGTAATGTGTATAAAGTCTAACTGTTCCTCTTACCTTCTCCAGTGTGTACAAACTTGTCTTTTTTTGCTCCAGTGACATGCTGGAGCTTCTCTGCTGGAAACCTGTACTTCTACAAAGGCTCTCTCATCCATGGGTGATTGTCTAAGACATTGTTCTCCAGGGGCTTCTGGGCCATGGCCAAGATAGACTGGAGACACTTCACGGGCCACTCAGTGTCCACAGCTGGGACTGAGATCTGTATGCCTATTACCTGATGCACAGGTGGGTGAGGCTGCTTCTGGGTCCCTTAGTGTATGGTGCCGGATTCCATAGCTCCCACAAAGGCACTTTTATCTATGGGTGAGTGCTGAATTATTGTTCTCGAGGAGGGATACCGTGATAGATATGTCAGGCATGTTGGCTGTGTCACTCTAATTTCTTCTAAGGACAGTGATGTCTGTTTTAACAACTGAAAAAAGGGAAATATTTAGTTCAGTCATGACAGAATATAGCAGGCACTTCCTGCCGTTCATCATTGCATAGATGATGTACCTGTTTACTATCTACATCAATTGGTACAGCATTGGCTGGGCCTCTCCTCCAAGTATTGAGCTATTAGTAACAGCTATTTCGTGGCAAACAGGTGTTTACCAGAAGTGATGTCAATGAGTTAATGCATATGAAGCAGACCTTGATATTAAATTCAAAATAGCTGTATAAATGATTGGCAGCGGTTACGGGGCTAAATACCAAAATTAAGAGAAAAGGACAGTTATGTGTAAAATGTGATCTGTCAACGAACTTAAAAGCTTTTTATTCTGAACATTTCAGGACCTTCACTGATTTTTTTATAAAGCAGGCCAATAGTCTTTGCTGGAGGTGGCAAACTAGCAGGCTGGATGATTTGCTACACAATCATGTTTTGTTTGGTCTACGTAGTATTTACATGTAAAGAACTTTTAACATAAAACCTAGGACTTTCATCTTCCACAGAAAAATCAGCATATTGGTAACACTGGCTTGACATTCTTATGTGGCTATAGGCAGGAGATACTGAAGGGGAGCCTACCCTTTTATTTATTTTTAATTAAGGTGTAATTGACATATAGTATTACATTAGTTTCAGGGGTACTGCATAATGATTCAGTAATGCATAATGATTTGTACATACTGTGAAATGGTCACCACAATAAGTCTAGTTAACGCTTGTCACCATACATAGTTACAAAATGTTTTTTTCTTGTGATGAGGACTTTTATGATCTATTCTCTTAGCAACTTTCAAATATGCAATACAGGATTATTAACTATAGTCACCATCCTGTACATTACATTCCCATGACTTATTTATTTTATAACTGGAAGTTTGTACGTTTGACACCCTGGAGCTGCCCTTTTTAGATGAGCACATGCTCTCTGAGTTTCCCAGACCTTACCTGACCTACTTACTCTTCTCATTGATCCCCACTGGCTCCTGCAGGCATTTGAGTTTGTGTTCCCTGGTTTTTATGAGGCATTCTAGTAGCAAAGTTTCTGCTGCCAGCTTTCTCTTAGACGTTTGGTCCTCCCCTTTTTGAAGAAATTCTGCCACTTAATTTATACATTTGGTTTAAGGCTTTCATACTGAAATGCAAATGTCCCTGACGAAGGAAATAACCCCTTAGCTGTTATAACTAGCTGTTGATTCTTGGGTATGAGGACTCTGTTTATTCTCAAGCTAGCATAGACAGGGAAGGAGAGCAGAAAGAACATTAGGGCACCAGAGTCCAAAAGGAAATGTCCAGGGACCACCACCTAGGAGGGAGGAGGGGCGGGTATACTGAATGGGAAAAGTGGTAACTATGACCGTCACTGCCCTCTTCACTTTCCCTAGGACTGGCCTTTACTATTAACATGCGATTCAGACGTACTGGATAGCTGGAAGCAAAGTGTCTAGAAACAAGTATCAGCAAGATGAAATAGGGCAGATGAGGAAATGCCATGGGGTACAAAACATGCTGTGGGAAAGAATATTTGTCAAAGAATTCCATGGCTCCATAGAGAGTGGTCGGGCCAAGAGGAATGCCAGTCAAAAAACAGAAGAGCCTGGTATGGCACTTCCTGTAGAATTGCCATGCTTTCCTAGTAGACATAAACATGACAGGACTGGGAGGGAAATAATTTGTTGCAAATGAAGGTACCTTCCTTCTGGTTTCTTCTCTAAACTGTCCGCTGATGATTTTGAAATCCTTCTCAAATTGAATCAGTTTTCAGTCGTATCAACAGACCAGTTGTAGGCTGAGTTGCTAGGAATTTGTGCTTAGGAAAATTAGAGTTTATTCCAGTACTCCTTAACTTTTTGAAACTGTGGTCTATTAGGATCATGTTACTAATGTTACTTAAATCTGATTTAACTTAAAGAGACACAATGTGGGAGTTGTGGCCAGAATAGATAATGCCTGTGTATGTGTGGAATTAAGCTGAAAACTCTTTCCATTTTTAAATAAATGAATAGGATTATGTGCTCCACAGTTGGTATTACAATCCCTTGTGTGGAATCCATTACAATAGTCAATTTTAACACAAACTTTTTTTTCCTGTGTATGTCATTTTTTTTGTAGAGGAAAAGCTTAGCGTAGAACTTTGCATTGTGAGTTTGTAGTATTAGCATTTCCTCAAGTAAATGTCGTGGAAGGCTCTAAAGCCAATATCTTCATAAACATTTGGAGAGCCCACCCACCAATGACCAGACTCTTACTGAAATTGCAAAGTGTGTTCAGTGTTAGCTCAGATTTTTTTTAATATGTCTTATTTGTGTAGAGAGAGGTCTCTGACCCTTGGTGGAAGTTCTCACATTCTACCTTTCTTTTTTTTTTTTTTTTTTTTTTTTTTTTTGTGGTACGTGGGCCTCTCACCGTTGTGGCCTCTCCCGTTGCGGAGCACAGGCTCCGGATGCGCAGGCCCAGCAGCCATGGCTCACGGGCCCAGCCGCTCCGCGGCATGTGGGATCCTCCCGGACCGGGGCACAAACCTGTGTCCCCTGCATCGGCAGGCGGACTCGCAACCACTGCGCCACCAGGGAAGCCCTACCTTTCTTTTTTTAAAATAACTTTACTGAGGTAAAATTGACATAAAATATGCTGCACAGATTTAAGTGTACAATTTGATAGGTACTGACATATGTCTACAACAATGAAATCATCATGTCAATCATGATAGTGAACTTGTTCATCACATACAGATATTTGCTCACATCCCTTTGTAATTCCTCCCAGCCATTCCTACCTGCATCCCTCACCCCCTGGTAACCACTGATCTGCTTTCAGTAACTTCAGGTTAGTTTGCATTTGCTAGAGCTTTATACAAATGGAATCACAGTGTGTTCTCTTTTATGTCTGGTCTCTTTCACTCAGCATAATCACTTTTGGATTCATCCATATTGTCATGTGTATCATTGATTCATTCCTTTTTATGGCTGAGTAGTATTCTGTTGTGTAGATATACCATAACTTATTTATTCTTTCATCTGTTTATGGACACTTGTATTATTTCCAGATTTTGGCAACTACAAATAAAGCTGCTCTGAGAACTTGTGTACAAGTCTTTGTATGGACTTATGCTTTTATTTCTTTTGGGTAATACCTAGGAGTGGGATAGCTGAATCATTTGGTACTTGTACATAGTGTTTAGAGATGCTTTATTTGTAATAGCCCAACACTGGAAGTAATCCAAATGTCCATAAACAATTTAAGAAACTGACAAAATTTTCCACAGTAGTCATCCACTAGCAATGTATGAGAGTTCCAGTTCCTCTAATCCTCACCAATACTTGTCACAATCAGTCTTTAATTTCAGTCATTTGAATAGATGTGTAATATTTTCTTATTGCAGTTTTAATTCATACTGTTCCAGTGACTAATGATATTTAGTCATTAATGAGCATCTTTTCATGAGCTTATGTGCCATTAGTACATCTTCTTTGGTGAAGTGTGCAAATCTGTTGCCTATTTATTTATTGGTAATTGAGCTGTTTATCTTCTTATTTAGTATTTTTGTATATTCTGAATACAAGTTCTTTATCAGCTAATTTTTTTAATAAATATTTCTTCCATTCTGTGACTTATCTTTTCATTCTCTTAATAGTATTTTTTGAAGAGCAGAAGTTTTTAATTTTGATGGATAAATTTATTAATTTGTTCTTTTGGAAGTTGTATTTTTTGGTGGCATATCTAAGAAATCTTTGCCCAGCTCAAGGTCACAAAGGTTTTCTCCTATATTTTTTTCTATAGGTTGTATACTTTTAGGTTTTATGTTTAGGTTTATGATTCATTTTGAGTTAATATTTGTATATGGTGCAAAATTATATATCTATATTTATTTATTTGCCTATGGATATCCAAATTTTCCAGCATTGTTGAAAAGACTGTTCTTTCTTCACTGAATTGCTTTTTGGCCTCTATCAAAGTATAATTGTCCATACATGTTTAGATTTATTTCTGGACTCTCTATTCCATTCCATTGATCTATTTGTCTATATTTACATCAATATCACACTGTCCTGATTACTGTAGTTTTTAAGTCTTTAAATCAAGTAGTATTAGCCTTTATCTTTTTCAAAGTTATTTTGGCTATGTAGGTACTTTGTATTTACATATGAATTTTTAAATCTGGTTGTCAATTTCAACCAAAGAAGCTGCTGGGATTTGGACTGGTATTGCATTGAATCTGTTGATCTATTTGGGAGAAAATTGATCTTAACAGTAGTGAGTCATCTGATTCATAAATAATGTCTCTCTCTCTATTTAGAATATCCCATATATTCTGCTGTTGTTGGGTGGAGTGTTCTGTAAATGTCAAATGGGTCACCTTTTGCTGATAGTTTTGTTTAATTCTTTAATTTCTCTCAGCAATGTTGCTAGTTCTTAGCGTATAGGTCTTTCACATCTGTAGTCAGATTTATCCCTAAGTTTTTCATATTTTTGGTGTTATTATGAATGGCTTTTAAAATTTCAATTGCTGGGCTTACCTGATGGCTCAGTGGTTGAGAGTTCACCTGCCAATGCAGGGGACACGGGTTCGTGCCCCGGTCTGGGAAGATCCAGCCACAAGCCGTGGAGTGGCTGGGCCTGTGAGCCATGGCCGCTGGGCCTGCATGTCTGGAGCCTGTGCTCCGCAACTGGAGAGGCCACAACAGTGAGAGGCCCGCGTACCGCAAAAAAAAAAAAAAGAAAATTTCAATTGCTGATTGTTTCTTGCCAGTATATAGAGGTATAATTAAGTTTTTTATATTGGTTTTTATCTGCAAACTTGTTAAACTCTCATTATTTTAGTAGCTTTTTTTGTAGATTTCCAGCAGACTTTCTATACATATATACATATATTTCAATAATCTATAACTAAAGTCAATTTTACTTCTTCCTACCCAGTCTGGATGTCTTTTACTTCTTTTTTCTTGCATTATTACCTTGCTAGAACCTTCAGTACAATGCTGAATAGAAATTATAAGAGTAGACATCCTTGTCTTGTTCCTAATCTAGGGGGTCAAGAGAATTTTTTTCAGGAATGGATGTTGGATTTTGCCAAGTGCTTTTTGGACATTTCTTGAGATAATTATTTTCTGCTATTATATATATATATATATATATATATATATATTTCAATTTAGGAACTGACTCACCAGAAAGATCTTCCAAAGGGGCAGTGTATGTTAGGAATCGTGTTTGGCTGTGATAAGTAGATATCTGAAAAATATATAGGGGAATTTTTAATTTTTATGTAATGAAAAGTCTGGAAGTGAGTGGTTTATGGCATTTATTCATCCATGCAAGAAATTCAGAGCAAAGTGTTCCATGATTCCCTGGGCCCTTCCCTCAGATCTGCAGATTCAGCCTTTTTGTCTACACACCTGTCATCAGGAAGAAGAAAGAGATGGGGGATTGCTCTTACCATTGATCTCTCACCCTATACTGTTTCCACATGGACACATCAATCCAGAAAGAGGGATGGAAATGTGGTTTCTTGCTGGTCACACCATTGTCCCTGGTGAAAGCGGCATTCTGTTAATAAAGGTGGAAGGAAGACTAGACATTAGGTATACAATTAGAGATGTCTGCCAGTTAGAGATGTCTGCCAAAAAGAGTGATTACTGCTGGTAATCACTCTTTGTACTTGTCCTTCACATGCATGAAAGCTCCATCAAGAATAGAAGGAAAGGAATTTTAGATATGGATTTTTAAAAATACATTTGCCAAGTGCAACTTTCTAGACTTCCAGTGTTTTCTCACTCTCCATGACTGATCAACAGTCTATGCACATCACATATATGGACCACTGGTGGCTGTTGGGTGAGAGCCCCTGACCCTATGCAGTGGGTTTTGTAACCTTGGGGATGGGATGAAAAGAGGATGGAGTATGAGGCAGCTGCTTTTGGCACCTCTTTCCTGCAGCTTTATTACAAAGGTGTCTACTTCCTCAGCTCAGATGTTCTCTCTTTCCTGAGACCCTCCTTGATCTCACTCTAGTTGGAATCAATTGCTCCCTTTCCTCAGCTGCCACAGTATTTTTATGATGACTTTTTGAGATGTAATTCACATACCATACAATTCAACTATTTAATGTGTATAATTCAGTGGGGTTTTTAAAGCATATTTACAGAGTTGTACAATCAGCACACAATCAACTTTATAGTATTTTCATTTCCTCAATAAAACCCTGTATCCATTAGCCATCACCCCACATTCACCCACAGTCCCTCCCAGCCCTAGACAACCACTAATATACTTTCTGTCTCTATAGTTTTGCCTATTTAGACTTTTCATATAAATGGAATTGTTGAATATGGTTCAGAGTATTTGTTCATAATTCTGTATTACATCTGCATTCTGCTCTGCAGTTAGGTTTTGTGGAGCCTATATTTGACCTCCTCTGCAGACTAAGAGTTCCCAGTCTGCCATCTTTGTATCCATAGTAGTGCCTAGTAATGTGCCTGCTACCTCAGTAAATATTAAATTGAAGGAAAAGGGAATTCTCTTCCTTTTTATAAACAAACACAATAAGGTAGGCTACAATGTAATGTCTGCAAATATGAAAACACAATGATTCCTGTCTGTAGTGAATACTGTAGTAGCAATTAGATTTTTGTAAAGACTTTGCATGTAATTGGCCTCAAACAAAAGTATGTAGTGGGTAAAGTTTATCTTAGGAGTCAACTCTCTGTTTTCTTTCTCTTCCTCATTTGAATCTTCTAACTCCCGACTCGCAGTTGTCCAGTACACCTGCCCTAATATCTGACCCAGCACA
Source organism: Neophocaena asiaeorientalis asiaeorientalis (assembly GCF_003031525.2). NCBI lineage: Eukaryota > Metazoa > Chordata > Mammalia > Artiodactyla > Phocoenidae > Neophocaena > Neophocaena asiaeorientalis. The sequence goes on along the minus strand of NW_020174442.1, from coordinate 1,809,897 downwards.
GCTACTACCATCCTTTTCCCTCCTGCCTCCCCACTGCCATCAAAACTCATCAGAAGTTTTGGTCCACTGGAATTCAGGCACCTGGGTTCACTCCTACTTCTGCCTCTAATGCCAGCTTCAAATATTGGGAAAATCATTCCATTTTCCCAGTCCCCATTTTCTTGCCTGAAAAATGCGGAAATGACGTTCAGTAAAGGAACCTTTAACTCTAAAAATCTATGTTCCTCTGTAGCAACCCCGAATAAAAAAATGAGCAAAAATAAGATTTGTCGCTTATGCTCTTTATTCATGACATCAAGATAAAAGACCCTTCTGGGGAAAGATGGATTAGGTGGAAGGTGTGTGTTTCTATTGGACAGTTATTTTCAAGAGATACTTTGATCATGGAAACATTTTTCAAATTAACTTAAATGCATTGATTATAATATATCCTCTAGGACACAGGTAGGTACTGTGTTTAGAGATACAACTGGTTTAAAGGAGTCTTCAGTCTGCCCACTTTTACTTTCACCTTTCTGCCGTACTCTAGGTGTAAATCCAAAGGGAAATGTGTATGGCAGAAGAGAAAACTATTGAGTATAGTTAGTAGGTCTCAGTATTAAAGGCAAATATTTACAAGTGAAAGAGGAATGAGATCCATGTCACTGGTAATGGGATTTAAATGGATTTAGGAGCTAAGGCTGAAATAGGAGCCTAATTAGAGAAGATTCCAGGGTCATTGGGTCAGTCCTCACCTGTGCATCAGGCAGACAGGCTGTCCACAGCTTTCAATTCATAGTTGTGGCATGTTCTTCTCATCAGTGTCTCTTGCCCCCCAGTTCTTGAGGGAGAAGATGCCTTGGCTGCTCTTTGCAACTTGATGTGTCTGCAGCGGTGTACCAAGTATGGTCCACATATTCAGCTTACATCTGGTCTCTGTAAAAGATTACTGAAAACTCAGAATGTGATATTAATGATTTTCTTAAAGAGAGATGTGAAAAAGAATCATATTGGATAGATTGTCTTTGCTAGCATTTTCCTGATTTTAATTGCCCTTTTAAAAATAAGAATAGGATAGGGAATAAAATGACAGTTTCCATGGATGAGAAAGCCATACTTAGGATAGTTCTTTTGTGCTTATCCTTGAAATCTAAGCTATTGAACATTTGCTACAGGAGACCTCTGTTCCCTTTCTCGTTTCCAGCTGACTTTGGAATTTTCTATATGACACATTCATGTCTTTAACCCACCTTGGGTTCTCACGTGGAGTTTGTTAGTCATAAAACTCAGCACCCAGAGTAGGTGGCATTTGAGGCTAAAAGAGGAAAGATGAAGCTAGGGTAGGGATCTAGCTCAGTCAGTTTCCTAGAGGCAGGCTCTGTGTTTGTCACCACATATGCCATGGTTAGTGTTACTGCAATTTGGAGAGTTGGGACATCAGAGAACACAGAGTTTTCTAGCTTGTTCTCTTCTCCTCTGTTTTCTCTCTTGCTCCCCCTGGTCTTGTGGGTGCTTGGTGAGAGCTGCTGCTAAATGTGGAGAGTCCCAAGCTGTGGGATAGGGCATGGAACAGAGATGGCACTTGTGTGACAGTCTAATGTCATGTGGAGATTCTGCACCACAGCAGGAGAATTTTGTGTTCTTTCCTTTGAGAATCCGTACCAATAATACTTTCCATTACTTAGATCATTATTTGACTTTAGGCTTCAATGCTTCAAGTTGATTCCTTTGACTCTAGCTTTAATTAAGAAAAAAAATTCATTAGGAAAGCAGATTGCCCCTTCCAATTCCTAATTAACTTACAGACTAATTTGTTTTCTGCTAACTATCTATTTACGTTTTGCTTCAGACTTTAGCCAAATGTTATTATTTCAAGGTTTTCATAGAAATAATCTAGATTTTAAAATTACCATGATAGGATTTTTTTCCATCTATTACAGTTGACTGGACTTCTTTGTGTTTATTTCATAAAACACAAAGTTCATATCATCAAGAATCAAACATGAGAGTATTCGTATGATTATTCAACAATCTCAAAGCATTTTGAAGCAGATGTTCTTTGATTTTTACATATAGAAATTCACTTAATATCCTTTTTTGTAATCAACAAAACAAGAGTAACAAAAAAACAATCGATTGGTATCCAAGCATAAGCAATTCTGATTCCTAATCTTCTGGGACCCAGGTTTAGCTTATCATGCATTTCTTTACCCATTTTAGTAAAGGCTATCTTGATATTGGAGGAAAGGTTCTAGACCTGTTTGCTCTGTCTTACTTTTCTTTCTGGTTGATTCAGGTGGGTACAGTGGAAATCTTTTGGGGTTACTCAGGGGCTAAGAGCCAACACAACTACAACTAAAACCACAGTTTAATCTGCATTCTGTGTAGTGACTGTGCATATCAAGGAAGTATTTTAGGGGAGAGAAACGTGTAGTAAAAGAAGGGGAAAAGGAAGATAAGGAGTGAGAAAATGAAAGGAGACAGAAAAAAGGGGAGGAGCAAACTGAGACCTTCCCATGGAACAACCCCCAAAACCTTCCTCTCCTGGCCACCCGCTCTTTGTAGATAGGAAACCCCAGGTAGCTGTCATCCAATCCAGTGTCCTGGGAACCCAGAGATTTTCCAAGTTTCAAATAGTGGAACTGATTTTTCTGTCAAATGAAATTATGTGTAGATGCCTAAGATATAAAGACAAAGTAGTGTTTTATTAATATAGATACACCTTATAAGTTAACATTTATAACATTTCCTTAGTGTAAAATTAATGGGTGAGGCCAACAAGAATATTTTAAATAAACACAAAAATTTGAAATTTGAGGATATGAATGATACTTCTTTTCATCAACCATCATATCCAATTTCTGTGTTTTCTTTTCTTTCTTTTTTTTTTTTTGCGGTACGCGGGCCTCTTACTGCTGTGGCCTCTCCCGCTGCGGAGCACAGGTTCCGGACGCGCAGGCTCAGTGGCCATGGCTCACGGGCCCAGCCGCTCCGCGGCATGTGGGATCTTCCCGGACCGGGGCACGAACCCGCGTCCCCTGCATCGGCAGGCAGACTCTCAACCACTGAGCCATCAGGGAAGCCCTCTGTGTTTTCTTTTAGATGCACACTATCAGAAAACTCTGGTTTCATATTAGAGATCTAGTATCTGATTTTTAAAACTTCTCAAAATGTACAAACAGAATTTTAAATAGTTTTAGTATCTTGATGCAGGATAAATTGGGAATTTGATGTCTGAAGGCTGATCACTAACAGTATGTTGCAAGCATAGATGCCATTAGTACATAAGACAAGTTAGACCAAGCACGGTCAAATTTACATATTTACAATGGGTACCAGCACTCTCTGTAAGATGGGGGTGTCCTGGCTACCATAAAACAGTGTGATACAGGATTCAGAACATGCCCTACATTCACAGCCCCAGCTGCTCCGCGGCATGTGGGATCTTCCCGGACCGGGGCACGAACCCATGTCCCCTGCATCGGCAGGCAGACTCTCAACCACTGAGCCATCAGGGAAGCCCTCTGTGTTTTCTTTTAGATGCACACTATCAGAAAACTCTGGTTTCATATTAGAGATCTAGTATCTGATTTTTAAAACTTCTCAAAATGTACAAACAGAATTTTAAATAGTTTTAGTATCTTGATGCAGGATAAATTGGGAATTTGATGTCTGAAGGCTGATCACTAACAGTATGTTGCAAGCATAGATGCCATTAGTACATAAGACAAGTTAGACCAAGCACGGTCAAATTTACATATTTACAATGGGTACCAGCACTCTCTGTAAGATGGGGGTGTCCTGGCTACCATAAAACAGTGTGATACAGGATTCAGAACATGCCCTACACAATTAGAACTGGGCCTTCTGTGGCATTTAGTTGAACCTTGCATACTCTAGTTATGTTATTTTGCTGGCTTATACATGTATAGCTAAATGTTAAGAAATAACAGTACAGAGCTATGGCCTTTTGAATGAATGACCCATCTGCAATATCAAACATGCATAGAAATGGCTGGAGGCACTGAACCCTGAGATTAGCACATGTTGACTTAACCTGGCAGCAGAAGTCAACATGTTGTAGGGCAGTTTGTTCATATGTTACAGGCAGATTTTGCTACTCATTATAATTAAATACGTAATTGTATCAAGTATTATGAGGTTGCTAAGCATCTCCTTGGAGGTCTAGTGTCAAAATCTCTAGCTCATCTGGCCTGATACCCCTCACCAAATTGCCTGGATGCTAAAGAATTATTCTAGTAATAGGACGTAAACGTGTATTTCCTGAAATTTTGGTCATTTCATTTTGTTGCAGTGTCCTCATCAGGTGACCTACCTGATAGTTTCTTTCTTATAACACATTTATATCTTTCATTAGAAGATTCCCAGCTAATTCTCAGAATAAAGTCCTGACACCTTAGTTTGGTTTTCAAAGTGTCTCTCTCTTTCCAAAGCTATTGCTCCAAACACTGCACCCTAACAGATCTTCTCATTTCCATTTGTTTTTCTTTCTACTGCTTGCTTTTTCTTTCTCTTCATCTAAAATGCCTTTCATTTATATCTCTTCATGTCTAAATCTTTTTGATAAAAACCTTAGAAGTGATTATCACTTTTGGTCCAGCAATATATATATTACATATGTATATCCTATACTATATATACATACAACATATATAAATATATACACACAACATATATAAATATATATACACAATATAGACTTATACACAGTATATAAATCACACAAAAGAATATTTAATGACATAGAAAGATTTTTTTCTCATTAAGTGGGAAGGCAAATTGAAAAATATTATGATTCTCTTTTTCTTTTCCTTAAGAGAGAGGTTTATTTTGCTTATTGGTATTTTATGTTTGGACAGTAGACCTGTTTTACTTTTGTAATAAGACATGAATTAATAAAACTTACCTCTAAAGCATAGGATACCTTATCCCATCCTTAAATGAAATTCTGGAACATCTGAAATCCAAACTCTTCCAAGTTGTTCTCACAATTACTCATATATCCAGGTATTTTAAAGAAGATTTAACCAACCTGAGTGGCACTAATGTTGAGGATAATGCTGATGTGCGACACAGCATATTTCTGATCCGTTTCTATCCGCCCACTGAGCTTTCCTTTGGAAATCATCAGACTAATCATCCACTCATGTTTGCAACGATACCCCTTATTTTCATGGGTTGGGTCACACCAGTGATATTCACTAACAAAAGAGGAATTGAGATTTACTATTTCCTAAAGACCTGGGTGACATTTTTCGAATATTCTCCTCAACAGAAAAAGGGCATCTAAGTCTGCTGTGTCATGGTTGTGAATAACATGTGCACAAAGAAATTTGACTGTTGTTTCCAGTGAAGGTATTGTGTAAAGGGAATACCTTTCAGACTACTCTTGTCGCCCTGGAGTCCTGAGATCTTGCTTTGTGGTTTGTTTGTGCATCCATATACGCTCCTCCTGAAACAAAGAGGATATATTTGGTAGTCACTGGTAGTTTTTTTAAAAAGTGGATTAGGCAATTTTCCTTGAAACTTCTTTGCTAATTTAGCATGAAGTAGAATTATATAGTAGAAATGAAGGAATTTATTTGGAGGTATCAAAATAAGAAGGGGAATTGTTTGGTTACACAGAGGACTGTAAGAGGGCTGAGGAACGGATTGAAGAAAATTATCAAGCATGCATGTTGTTTTTAAGTGATACTTGAGACTGAGATGTGAAACAGCTGTGTTGTTGGGTTTTTTTTTCTTGTGCCAACTTTCCTTATTTGATTGATTTTTCTCTCTGACAGCCCATTGTGCTGATAAATGTGTCCATGGTCGCTGCATTGCTCCAAACACCTGTCAGTGTGAGCCTGGCTGGGGTGGGACCAACTGCTCCAGTGGTAAGTTTCCACCTGCTGTTGTCTGTCTCCGGATGTTTTTGCTGTATGGGCCTCTTGTCTGCAGATTACATGAGCCACAGGTTTCCCTCTTCATCCCAATGCAGAATGTGGTGTAGATTCCCAGTCCAACTCACGAATACTGTTTCTTTTAAATCTCTACATGTATTATACACAGAACTGTTATGAATAGAGTATAAAGAAAGGTACTTGGAAAGAAGATTTCAATCATCTGATTCTGGTACTTCTGTGAATATCAATGCATTTTCCAGGGTACGGTCCAGAAGTTAGATTCCTTAACTCAGTAAGGCAGTTGTGGTAACACAGCTACTGTATTCCTGCGTCTGTTTTTACTTGTTCGTTTATCTAATATATTTTCTTGGTGATGAAAACTTACCAATTGTTGGTTCTAAAGCAGAAGTAAAATTGATATTTTCAATGCTTAACATATTTATCTTTGAATTCTGAGGTGCAAATAATAAGTACTTGCTCAGATTACTGGGGAGAATTATTGGTAATAAATGAAAATTCATGAACATTTAGGTATTAAATCAATTCATAGTATAGTATATAATTTTTCTCCATTATGTTAGAATTATAATTGTAAAATGATGGTGTTTTGGACTATAAGCAGATTGCACTTAAAGTCCTATATTCATTATTATGAGGATTAAATGATGGAATGCCATGTAATACAGTTGCTTTTCTAAATTTCACAGTTAAAACTTAGGTTTTCTGGCTAACTCCTTGCTGTGCGTGTAATTGTGCACTCTTCCTGTTCCTTTATACTTCGTTTTGCCTTGAAAAATGTGAGAAGGAATTGAAGTGCAACTAAATTGTAATGCATGAAACGTTTACATTTAGAGAAAGGGAAAAATAGTTTTAAAAATTAGCAGACTCTCATGACAACACAACTTTGTCCTCCTTGCTACCAAAGAATTTTCTGAAACTAGTCCAAAAGAACTTTAAGCTATGTAGATAAGCTGGTTTTAAGAATTTTTACTTGCTTCCATTTGGAATTGGGGAGATTACTCTTTATCTTGTTAGAACTACTTGTTTGAGACTTGTGATCTCTTGACTGCCTCTAAAACAGCATCTTCAGGAGGTCCTTATGCTGTCTGTGCATAGAACATTCCATGTGAAAGAGCCTTTTTGTCGTGTCCTAAACAGGGGTGTGTGTGTGTGTGTGTGTGTGTGTGTGTGTGTGTGCGTGCGCGCGTCTTTCTGCCCTGACAGGCTTCCCATTCTAATGGGTAACTGTCCTGCAGAGTTTTGTTAGCCTTCTGTTAGAGATCAGGAGGGGAGAGGGCACTTTGTTCACATGCTGTTGAGGCAAAATGTTTGGGATGTGGGATCTGGCTCATGTCCATTTTTCTGGCCAACTGACCTCAAATGCATTGTTGCTTTCATTGACTTTTCCAACTTAAAGATCAGTTGTTCCTACACATTTGGAAGAAAAATAACATTATTATATAAACCATTGGGAAAGAAAAGAGTGGCTATATTCTTCATTTGAGAAATGAGATTTGTTACTAATTTCAGGGTGAGAATACTGTGGAATAATTTTAGTTGCAGTCATACTTTGTCCCCTAAGAACTGAAGCTTACCTCAAACTAAGAGATCAGACTAAAGAGTGTGTAAACAAAACAAAAGGTCTACATGGGTTTCAGACTCTCTAGAATGGATTTAGGCCTTCTAGAAAACAAGCTGTTGCTTTATTTCAGAGTTGACTGACTTTTGAATGAAGCCTCTAGAATTCTGACAACACATGTTCTTTCAATCCTGGATGATGATATTGAGGTCACTTCTAGTTTATTCTCCACAGCTTATGTTTTGGCTTTATCATGAACAGCATAAATAAACGTGGACAGATATCTGAAGGCTTTAAAGATGTTCTTAGAAAACATTTCTGACACCTTTTTTAAGCACCTAAGGAAATGCTATTCTGAGCCAGAGCGCTGAATTTTGTTACCTGGGTTTTGTCTATAGCTGTTACCCTAATATCACTCATTAGGAAGTGTGTAATTTAGTTACTCTTGGCCAGATAATTCTTGAAGCAAATGCACACTCTAGTAATCTACTAAGTAGCAGAGTTAAAATGGCCTAATTCCCAAGGATTTTTATCTCTCTGCCCCCTCCTCTCTGGTTATTGTTAGGCATATATTTGATAATATATGTTAGATCCAGAAAATGATTGCTTTTTTAATGACACCAGTTCCTTGTATTACTCAGGGTCCAATCAAGAGACAGAAACTGCAATAATTTTTTTGAGTAAACCTTTCATTTTGGAACAATTTTAAAAGAGTTACAAAGAGAGTTGACAGTTTCCATACACTTGCATCCAGTTTTTCCCTTAACATATTAAGTTACCATTAGCTTGGCAAAACTAATTGCCAAAAGAAACTGACATGAATACACTACCAGTTAGCTCCTTACTAGTATATTACTATTAAACAAACTAGACTTTATTTGGATTTTATTATTTTTTCCATTAATGTCCTCTTTCTGTTCCAGGATCTAGTCCTGAGCACTGCACTGCATTTTCACATCTCCCCAGTCCCCTCTGGTCTGTGACAATTGCTCAGTCTTTGTTTTTCATAAACTTGACAACCTTGACGAGAACTGGCCAGATATCTTTCAGAATGTCCCCCAGTCTGTGTTTTCCTCATGACTAGACTAGGGGTCCAGGTTATGAAAATACCACAGAGTTGAAATGCCTGTCTCATTATATCGTATCAGAGGTATGATGATATTCACATGACAGCACTGATGGTGTCATCACTCGGTTAACCTTCATCATGTGAAGTGATGTGTAGTGTTTGCCAGGTTTCTCCACATAAAGTTACTATTTTTCCTTTTCCTTTTTCTCTGAGAATACGTCACTAAGTCTAGCCTACCCTCAAGGATGAAGGGTAGAGATTAAGCTCCATGGTTTTGAGGGGGAGAATGTCTACATATGTTATCTGGACATATTCTATAAGGAAGATTTATTTATTCTCTCCCATTTAATCAATCATTTATTCATATCAGTGTGGACTTAAATATATTTACATGAGAAGTCAATATTATATTGTTTATTTTGTTGCTTAAATTGTTCCAGCTTTGGCAACTGGGAGTTCTTTTAGGTGGCTTCTGTGTCCTTTTCATACGCCATTGCCCTTTTGTTTGGTCATTTTGTTTTGTTTGGTCTTTTGAGCAGTTCCTTACTTTCTGCTACTGTAGGATACTCCAAGCTCACTTTGTGTTTTTCCTGCTTCAGTTCTAGAATGAGCCATTGGAGAATGGTATTTAGAAACGAAGATCTGGTTGCTGGTGTGCTTGTTGCTCCTGGAACACATAGTAACTTGAGCAGGGAAAGTTTACTAAAAAGAATCATTAGCTATAACACGAATTTGGTGTAGAGATTGGCTAGTAGAAAGTAGATAACACTCAAAAGAATACAGGAATGGCAGAAATAAGGAGCATCCACTACTCCTAGGGCTGAGATAGAATACCTAAAGAGGAAGCCCCACTAACGGTGTGATGCAGACCTTGTTAGAGCACAGCCACAGCTCACTGAATGGCAAAGAGACTGCCATGGTACACCCCTAGTGAAACTTGCTGGAAATCTGCTTTCTGGAACTTGCTAGAAATCTGTTCTATAGGATGCTTGAGAAAGCTGTTCTGGAGAAATGTCTTACCGGAAGCACTCTGCTACAAAAAAGCCCAAGGGGGAATGCCAGGGGAAGTTGCTGGCTGATGGGTGCTGCTAGCCACAGTGCACTGTAGGAGCTGGATGCTGAAGAAGCTGCCTGTGCTGGAGAAGCCACTCCCACTGTGCTGACAGGGCAGGGGCTGGGTGCTGGAAGAGCCATGGGCACTTCTGGAGTCAGTTGAGCTGGCACACTAGAACCATGATGGGCAACACCTTCCTCCTACAGTGTCTCTCCGGCACCCTACAGAAAATGCTTAACAGTCAGCCAGCTGGCAAAGGAAGAGTACTTAAAGGGCCCACATCCATTTTTGTAGATAAAAATGAAGGATAAATTTAGCCCTGAGAGACAATAAAGTGATAACTGGTCCAGTCCACTCCTTTGTTTACTCAGCTCTTCTGTGCACCTTTCTACACACATTTGAATTCTTGTACATCAACAAAACGACTCTGCCTTTCCATCTAATAAAATACAGCCTGACATCTTACAAGTTAAGATGTTCTCACTCTTTTCCCAAAATTAGGAGATGCAAGTCCCCAAAGTCCTGGTATCCATAGCTGGTTATATTAATTTTTCCTGAAATTTAGATGAAGTACCACAGAATATCTTGCTACCTAGATACTAAAGTTATCTTCCAACAACTTTTATTTTATATAAAATTAAATAAAAATGCAAAGAGCAGAAAAAAAGAAAATAGCTTCTACAAATAAACACATAGATGTAGAAAGCAAAGAGAAATGTTAAAAACTACTACAGGCCTCTTTTCTGTAATTAGTCACATGCTGTACTTGTATGTATGGCCTCCTTCTTCCCCATTTCATATTTCTCCCTCTCAGCCCAAACCTCAGCTACTTAGGGTTCTTCAGCTGGAGGAGTGACTCAAACCTCCATTCCTGAAGGATCTGAATTCTCAGTTGTCCTGCCTTTTATAGGTTGTTGACACTTTCCATTAGCCTTTACTACCAGACATGGAAGTACCAAGAGGTGCCCCAAAGAATCCCTTGGGTTCTAGACGTAGATCAGCTTTCTTCCGTTATGCAGCAGCAGCCCAGTTTCCCTGGGCTAATCAGGATCAATCATTCCAGGCAGAAGAGTAACTCGTTTTCATAGCTATCTCTCTGTATATTTTTTCCTTCCCAATATACATGGGAAATTAAGAGTCTGACAGCACCTTCACAAGCACAAATTTAAAAAGGCTTCCCTTGGAGGTTTAGTATGACTGTTTACCTTGTCAGTGGATGGACGGATTCCTATATATGGTATACAGTCAGTGTTCCTGGGTCTCAATGTATTTTCTGTATGAAAAACCAGGTGTGTCAGAGAACTGAACATGGTTTGTTTGCTTGAAGTGAAATCATGATTTATTTGACTGACTTGGGCATATTACCTCTTTTTAGGTTTGATTAAATGATTTTTTTTAAAAAAGCATGCATGTATTTTACTTCTATTGGCATCCTAAAGAATACCCTAGCCTATGTGACATTATCTTAGCTCCAGTTCTCTCTTTCCTCCTCTTTCCTGTTCTCTCTCTGTTCCTCCTCCATCAGTATCTCTTAGCTGTTCATCAGTCCTGTATTTCTCTTCCTCCCTTACTGGATGATAACTCCTGGAGGGCAGGGGCTGTGCATTGTTGATGTCTCTGTTAATGCCTGGAGGCCTGTGCATTGTTAATGCCAGGCCTCCACTGTGCCTGGCATGTGATTGGAGAGCAGTAAATGCTTGTTTCATTTAATGAGATTGAATGTATGATTCTGAGAAGGTCATTCATGTGTTCATAGTTTGAACTTTCATTGAATACTGTGTGCAAGGAACTGTGCTGGATGCTGCAGATAAAGAAACCAATGAGGAATAGTTGTTGGTTCCCACAGAGCTCGCAGCCTGGAGAAAAGTAGACAGACTTGTAAATGTCTCGTCCTGAGAAAGAGAACAGCCTCAGGAGAAGAGGTGGATTGAGGAAGCTAGAAATGGTGGTGGGTAAAGTAGTGAGAGGTTTTCTGGCTGGAGTAGAAAGAAGGGCCTAATGTTGTGCTGGGGACAGAAAGCAGACTGCTGTGGGGTGAGGGGTGATGCAAAGATGCTAAAGCATAGACTCCTCTTCCAGAAACTTAACTGGGAAGTCAACAAGGAACGGTAAAGAGATAGGGAGTTAGTAAAAGACAAATGTAGGCTCAAGAGAAAGTTTGGTGTTTGTTTGCTTTTTTTTTCTTTTGCGGTACGCGGGCCTCTCACTGTTGTGGCCTCTCCCGTTGCGGAGCACAGGCTCCGGACGCGCAGGCTTAGCGGCCATGGCTCACGGGCCCAGCCGCTCCGCGGTATGTTGGCTCTTTCCGGACCGGGGCACGAACCCATGTCCCCTGCGTCGGCAGGTGGACACTCAACCACTGCGCCACGTGGGAAGCCCTGTTTGTTTGCTTTTGATTGTGTTTTAAGGTGAAAGAGGCTGAGAGGATGGTGAAAGAAAAGACAGAGTCTGGAGATTGAATTGAGAGTTCATTTAATCTAGGGAACACAGCTCCTGAGAAGACGGATGGGATCCTGACACTGATGGAAGGATTAGTGTGAAGTACTTCCCGTTCCCGACAAAACGAGGGAGGAAAGAGTGGCAGGCAGGATGTCGATAGGTTTCTGGGCTCAGGAGCTCACAGGCAGTGGGGAGGAGCATCTGAGTGAGTTCATATTTGATGACCTTTCTTCTCTTGGTAAACTGGGGAAGAGATAATCTGCTGATATCAAGGGAAGCAGAAGTTGGGTACGTTGATAATGATGATGACAGCAATAGTTCTCCTCTATTGAGAGCTTAGTATGTGCCAAGCATCTTTGTAAGGGCTTTACAGCTTTACAGGAACTAACTCATTTAATGCTCAACAGATGAGATGGTTACAATTCTTGTTCCTATTTTACAGATGAGAAAATAGAGGCACAGAAAAATTAATTGTCTTGCCTAAGTTTATACTTCTGGTAAATAGTGGAGCCAGACTCGCATCTCTTTTACAGCCAGTAATTTAAATAAGGATCTGGTGCCTCCTGGAGCTGGAAAGGAGATTTGGTGAAAGTGATAAGGGTCAGTGAATGAGAGCAGGAGGCAGGACTGATACCACCAGACAAAAGAACAAAACAAAAGTTCCTGAGAGGTGTCGAGGGCACACTAACATGTCATTTAAAATGACACCAATTTGGTTGAATGCATTTGTAATTTCCTCATTTGTAACATTAAGAATGTTGGGCAAGATTGTACTTACGATCCCTTTCAAACCTATGATTCTATGTGTGATTTACTCTCATAAATATGTGTCTGCAATCCCCGAGATCTTTCTTTGTTTTGGAAACCCTTTAAACCTTTTGTATGAGTAGCAATAATACATTTGTTCTCTCAACCCATATAATTCTATTTATGATTTTCTAAAGGTCTATAGAGAAATTTATTTCTCCTCTGGCTATAGGGCACATCCAAAAACACATGGAGAGTCCTAAATCAGCTAGCAGCCAGCAAATAGTTTTCAAATGCTTGTTCCCTAGGCTTTTGACATTAGTACCAATTAGAAACAAAAAATGGAAATTAATTTTGGTCTAGAAAATCCAAACTGGGGTTTATTTAGTCACCAATAGCATTTCTGGTTAAATGTACTTGGAAGTAGTGAAAACATGCCTAGGAGGCCAGACTAGCGCAAACATTTTCAGATACAACATTAAGAGTACTGATAACCTTTTAGATAAAGCAAGCACGCTGTGCTGCTCGGAATAAGTAGTAAGAATTTGCCTGCAGGATATTCGAACCGGGGAATCCACTTGAAGGGTATTACAAGCCAGAAATTGTAGGGCACAAAAAGCTGACTTGTTCACCAGCAAAGTCTGCCGTAAAGGTCTATTGACTGGATACAATAGAGGATCGATGTTGTCTGGGGAGAGAAGTCACCGGAGCCCAGTCCTCAAGGCAAGTCGTTAACATACCCATCACCCTGTCAGAATTACTTTAGAAATCAGGTTGATGGAGCAGCAGAATAAGAGTGGATCATTTGGGTTCACTGGCATGAGGGCTGGACATTGATGACAGGTGGGAAGGATTGAGCTTGGGATGAATGGTTCATCAGAACTGCCCTAAAGCAATTTCACTGATGGACTGCCCGAATATCTTGATAGAGGTCACACACAGAAACTGCAGATTTTGCCTTTGTGAAGGAGTCTGAAACCTGGGCTTTTGTTGGTTACTCTCTGGAGGGGCAGACAATCTCTTCCACCTCCACCCACCCAACTCCCTGTTGGAACTGAATGACAGTAGACTTAGTGCCTCTCCATTCTGTGCTGTCTCTTTGCCTCACTTTCCTTGGCTTAAAATAAGTTTCAAAGTATCTATGTCATATGCTTGTGAGAATTAAATGACACAATGGCATGATAATGGCTCAGTAAATGGTACTTACTTACAATTCCTTGTGTGACAACTGTGCCTTCCACCAGACTTCACATCAGACCGGTCTGTGGACTGGAGAATGGATGGAGGGGCTCTTTGAGGACATCTCGTTTCGCCCAGCAGGCCACACCCTTCTTGAGCAGGAGCCTCTCTTTCTCCAGAGTTGCTTGCCAGGAGGCTCCCCAGACAGAGCCCTGGTGCAGTTTTTTGCATTATCTCCAACCTCTGACCATTAATGTCCTTACCAGATGAATTCACGTCAGGTTCATATTGCTTGGGGCATGGTGAGAACACTATAAATGTTTATGTTACTTGCGCTAGTTGGTTCACATGCTGTAAAGACAAGGCTGGGCTGTCATTTTATTTAACTCCACTCCACACACATCATTTATTGATATTTTTTCCTTGTTTTTTTTTTAACCTTGTGTAATCTCCCTCTACATCTGTTTATCAGAAAATCTTGGTTCAACCTGAAAATATAAGATAATCTAACCTTTTCCTACTCTCTACTCCTGCCACTCAAATCCAAGCCACCGTCGTCCTCTCTTAATTGGTGATCACAATAGTTTCCCTACTGTTGCATCTACTTTAGCCCCACTCCAGTCAGTTCTCTGTATTGAGACCAGAGTGATCTTGTAAAACTGCACTTCAGAGCATGCTGCTCCCCTTCCCCAAACTCCCCAGTATTTCCCATTATGGTTAGAATAAACGCCAGAGCCCTAACGTGACCCACCAAGCCCTGTTTGATCTGTCCCTCCCTACCTTCCTGGCCCCTTCTCATCCCACGGCTCGCTCAGGGTACCACACTGCTCAGCCTCTGCCTACCTTTCTTGGAACACAGTAGCTTCATTTCTGCCTCTGCACTTGATATTTCCTCCACCTATAATACTCTCCTCCCTGGAACTTTATGTGGCTGGCTTCTAATTTAGGTCAACGAACTTTCAATCTATGTGTCATCACCAGGAGAGGCTTTCCCTGACTACATAAAGAATATTCTCCCATAACAATCTATTACGTCGTCTTTTTAACATTTTTTTATGGCACTATTTGAAAATACTTCATTTGTTTTTTTTTGTTTGTTTGTTTGGTTTTGTTTTTTTTGTCTGTATTCCCCTCCAGGATAGAAGGCCCATAGAAACGTGAATTTTGTCTGTTTTATTCACTGCTGCCTAGCTAATTTATTCACCTAATGTCTAGCACAGTGCTGGGCACCCAGTGATTCTCAATAAATATTTGTGGAAGGAAGGAATGAAGGCATAAATGTTCCAGGAGCAGTAATGGATATAAACATGAGATATGAGAGATGAAAGACTCTGCCTCTTCTTTCAAATGCTTTCAAGTTTAATAGAGGGATTGGAAGTCCATCTACAAATATATAGGCAAAGCATCTGGAGAAGTCAAGGAGGACGTGGTCAAAGGTCTTCTAGAGAAAGGGCATGACCTGAAGTCCTTCCTTCAGTGGCCTTAAGGGAGCTCAGGCTCCACTTTGGCTGTGTACAATGCAGGCTCATTCATCCTTGGTGAATTCCCATAAACTAGCAGCTGCAGTGAGATTGTAGAAGCCAAGCAAGATGAACTAGGTGTCAGTTCCATAAACTTTGAAGAAGTTGTGTAGTAAGACAGCTTCTCACCCTCAAAAGAGGAAAGGTTTTACCTTACCTGTAAAATCAGGGAGACTAATACCTGATTTTAGTAAAGCCATGTACATTTCCTCTCATAAGGTTATGCTGTTAATTGGCTAAAATTAAGTGCTCTGGTTTAATATATAGTCTGGTATCTTTCATGACTATATCAAATTTCTTATTATTTGTGATTGTGTCAAAGAATGTTTTTTAAATACTTGAAAACTTCCTCAGGGCAGATAAGAAAAAAAACTGTTTTTTCCTTCTTTGGTCAAAATATCTTCTAATTCATTGACAACCAAGTTGACTTTAAAAAGTTTGAATATTTGTACATATATGTTAGAGCAAAGTAATCATGTTTGACATGTGTAAATTAATAAAGTGTAGAAAGTAATAAAACAGTAACATTTATACTACTTATAAAGACTGTTTCAATAGGGTAAGTAGTAGAGGTTATAAGTGCCCTGCCTCTGGGCCATAAATGGTGTCTTAAAATTCTGTGAAAACCTAATGGTTTTACTACTCACTACTCTTGCACAAAGTGAGTGGAAGTAACTTCCAAAGAAAGTTTAAATTTTAATGGAATTGATTTGAACTTGGTATTAGTATATAGCCGTGAATTTTTGTTCATGTATTAAAGAAAAGCCCCTTTATCCTTACAAATAAAAATAGCCTCATGTTGTAAAATTAGTATTACACAAACCAGATTTATCCATGCTGTAAATTAGTTCTTAGAATAATTAGACTGCATCAAAGTTAAACAGTTCTTTAAGACACCATAAGCAAAGTTAAAAGAGAAAGAAGAGAATGGAGAAAGATTTCTGCAACGTATAAAACAAATGATTAGGGCTTCCCTGGTGGCGCAGTGGTTGAGAGTCCGCCTGCCGATGCAGGGGACACGGGTTTGTGCCCCGGTCCGGGAGGATCCCACATGCCACGGAGCGGCTGGGCCCGTGAGCCATGGCCGCTGAGCCTGCGCGTCCGGAGCCTGTGCACCGCAATGGGAGAGGCCACAACAGTGAGAGGCCCGCGTACCGCCAAAATAACAAAAAAACAAACAAACAAAAACAAATGATTAGTATATAGGATATGTTAAGAACTCCCACAAATCAATAAGGAAAAAAACCCCCTCAACTTTAGATTAGGCAAAGGATACAATAAAGTAATTCAAGGCAAGGAAACCTGATTGGCTAATAAGCATATTAGAATATTTATCTTTGTAATAACTGAGGAAGTACATAATGAAGGAACATGATGTCATTTTTCACCATCTGATTGGCAAACGTCTAGAAGTCTGACAATATCAAGTGTTAATGAAGATGTGAAAGGAAGCTTGCACACACTGCTCTCAGGAGGGTAAGTTGGCAGAGTAACTTTGGAGAGCAGTTTGGCTGCCTCTAGAATAATATGTTGATTTGTGTACACCATAGGATTAGGTAATTTTATTTTGACTTCTTTATCATCTGTCTGTATACCTTGGAGAAACCGTTGCATACATGTATAGGGGATATAGTCTTTGCATCTTTGTAACAGTGAAAATGTGGAGACAAGTAAAAATGGCCTTGGATATGAGAAAAGATAGATTTATTGGAGGTTGTTAATACAGTGTAATGCTGTGTAGCCATTCATTCCCATAAAATTCTATGTCGTAATAAACTGCATTAAAAGATGTGTCAACATTAGTGGATCTCAATATCGTAATATTGGGTGAAAACAAGATACACAGTGATATAAACAGTTTAATAGAAAACTAATAAATTGATAAAAGTTATGCAATATATTATTATTAATATATTAATAATATATTAATTCATGCAATATATAATTTTTGGACACACAAGCAGACTAGAATGATACACATTAAAATCATGACAGCGTCTAGAGCCAGTGCTCTGCAACAAAGAGAAGCCACTGCAATGAGAAGCCTACACACTACAACAAAGGGTAGCCCCCACTCACCGCAACTACAGAAAGCCCACGCGCAGCAACAAAGACCCAGCACAGCCCAAAATAAATAAATAAATGTATTTATTTTTTAAAAAAATCATGACAGTGGTTCCCATTGAGGAAGGAGTAGGGAAAGAACTGAAAACAAGGTACAAAGGAGATAAAAGGGACTTTAACTGTAATGTGGTATTTCTTGCATTAAATGATGAAGCAAATGTGATGTAATGGTCACAACAGTTAATTCTAGATTGTGAGAACATGGGGCTTTGCTATAGTAGTACTTGTCTTCTGTGGTTAAATTTTTTTTTTTTTACTCAAGAAAACTTAAATTTTTCAGACCCTCCTGTTAGCACTGAGGGTTTGAGACCTGATTTTCCTTACTGTTGGGTTTTAAGCAAATCATTTAAGGCTTCCGCCTTTTGGCCTCTCAGATCCAGGATGAAGATAATAAGTACTTGCACAGTGGTGGTCCTGAGTATGTATCCTTCAGTGCTCACCTCCAGCCCACCTCTTCTGGAAGCCTTCTCCCCTCCCTGCTCTCCTCTGCCCAGAGGCGCGGTGGGTGTAAGTCCTCTGTGTTTGAGTGTCCTGTGCACTGCAAGACTTAGCACATTCTTTTCTGATGAGTCTCACTGTTGGCCAGTCTCTTCCAGTAGACAAAGAAATCTTAGCTATAGGACAGGTCTTAGGGAGGAGCAATAGTAAGTACTCAACAAACAGAACTTAGTAACCATAGAAGCTGCTTTGTACATTTTTAATGGAAGAATAAATGAGCAAAAGAGCAAAAATATGGCAAGACTTTATAAAGCAAGATATCCCATAATGGCTCCCAAGGTCGTTGTTTTTCTTTTGACTTCAGTGAATAAATGTAATCCCCCCAAATCCCTTACTTAATCCCAGCCTACAATTTATATCCTTGAGATTTCCCTCCACTGTGAATAGAGTCATCAATATGCTCTCGTTGAGAGACATCAACATTCATATTTAGAAACATTAAAGAATAAACATTTCACACCCTTTTTTCTGGTTCATAATTTGGGATAAGCATGCACTGATGTTATAAAATGACAGTTCATGCTTCGAAAATTCATTTAATAAACATTTTTTAAAGAAGAAGAATAAAGGTTCTCTCTCTCGGCCACTGAATAATATTAATATAAACAGCACTGGGTGGTTGTCCATAGTGACTGCTGGCACTCTGTCAGCTCTCCAGCCGGCTTTTTGACATGTGAAGGACATGAGGTTTTAGTGCTTTCAGAGGATCTGGAAAATACATTTTTATTGTTCTTCTTCATGGATGGAGAAGCTTTACGAACTTGTTTTATTTTTAAAGCACTTGATGTTTTGAATGAGGATCTTTTCTTCTACATTAACAAAGGGAATGACACACCATAGCCTTGTTAGCCTGAGGCACAAGGAATGAAATCACAGAGAGATAAAAGACCCTGAGGGAACCAAGGCTTGGGAAGAAAGTGTGTATATTCAGGAAGAATCATGTTTTTCTATCCTTTGAGACAGCAGAAAATTATTTTGGTCTCTTTTGAAACCCACTGCACTCTGTAGAGATATTTTCTTGAAAGTGACTTATTTGTGCTTTGTCTATATATGAGAATATGAAGGGCTGAATTTTCTTTCCTATTAATTCTCTCATAATCACAGATTTTCCTATATTTAAAGTCAATGGAGAACATCACGGTGAAACTCCATGTAAAAATATATTTTTAAGTCCGTATAGCTGACTGATGTAACCTAATAGATGCTTGACATTTAGATGTTAAGGGCACTTACAGTCTTAGTTACTTCAAACAGCAACCCTGGTGAGGGTAGTTATGTATTATAAACTGATGGCACTTTCCCTATGATAAACATGAGTTCCAAGATTCAACACACTATCCCGTTGTAAGTATCTGGTAGAGATGTATCCACAAAGTTCTTGAAACCCATATAGTTCTACAGTTTTACCTCTTCGATCCCAGAGGTGTTAAACCAAGGTAAAACAAAAACAAAAAAATGGACTATTCAGTTCATCTAAAGGTTTCTTTATACCAAACACAAGCACACAGAATTGGGCCCTTTTGTTTTTCGCTATAATTCAGAACCAATTGCTTTTAAAAAAGCATCTTATACTTCAAACTGTGTTTCAAGGCTGTTTCTGTGGTCTTGGTGGGTGTAGATAAGCTGGGGAAAAATCAAGTCCTGGAATTGATGCCTTCTAATATGGCAGGATTCTTTAGATTTTATTTATGACCATCTACTTCTTTATGCTAAGGGGAGGATTATTAAGAAGTTCACATGTTTGTTTCTAAGTTTCTCCTTTTATATTTCTGGGCTCCATGTATGAGCTTACACCTCTGAACATGTTAATCGTCAGCAAGTAAGCAATTTCTAAATCCAGTTTTTAATTGACAATTAAGAATAGGATGTAAATTAACGCTGGTTTTCATCCCAGGTCTGAGCTTTTTCCAATTGGCTTTATAAAAATGGATGAAAAGGGTGATACACCAGGGCTTGTTTTTCCTTTATGGAGTTACTGGGCAATTTGTTTTTGGAATTCACATTGTTGAGAACCAAGTTGTCCTTTTTGGCATGAATGATTCATGCAAGACAAACAAATAATGAAAACCCCCGACAGGCCTGTTATTCCAGCCTCATATACAGCTGGAGGATGTTTTTCTAGGGGTGGGACGCTCCACTGTGCCAACCGCGGAATAAAATTTCTGCTGCTACCAGATCTGTGCTGTGCCACACAGAGCAACAAGTACTTTTGATGTAATTTGTACATTTCACCATCCCCATTTTACAAAAAGAAAATTAAGTGTAATAAAGGTCAGGGACTTGCTCAAGTTTCCATTCCTAAGAAGTTGCAGTGTTCCTGCTAAGGTCCAGGCCTGTCTAATGCTAAGTGATTGTACCCATTTCTTGAGCCAGCTAGTGATTGATGAATTTTGTAACAAGGTGAATTTGATGATAACCATCACTTCTTTCTCTAAGGGAAAAATGATTTCATCCTTTTTTTTTTTTTTTTTTTCTTCCTGCTGAGGGAGTCCTTTGGATGAGACAATGTATTCATGTGCCCTTGTTCTTTCCTCTGGAGTATCTGTCCATTTGGCATTTCTCTGTATCTCGAATTGTTCTCCTTTCTTTATTCTTGGTCTACACAAAAACGAGAGATTTACTAAACCATCTCTCGTTTGTTCAAAGATTTTTCCTAATGCCTTGTTTTTGTCAATACATGCGTGGCTATGGACATGTTGGAACATTTCTTATCAAATCATTCTGATGAACCTGCTACTAACACTTTGAAGCCTGGGAACTCTCATTTTAGGCAAATATTACTTCTCAAATATCTGTGACACTTTTGTCCTAGAAGGTTCCCCTTTGAAAAGCAGGCCAGTAATGAGCGCTGATATCGGATCCAGTAATTGATGAGCATTGCTCACTTGGGATGGTCCACAGGGTGTGTGGAAGAGCACAGATATGGAAGCATTGATGGGTTTGGGTTGAACCCTTGCTTTTGCCACCTGAATGCTAAGTGACTGAGCAAATTATCATCTGAGTCCATTTTTCACATGAAATGTTGGAGTAATTATACCCATCTTCTCGAGTTATTGTGAGGTTAAAATAAAGTAGCTGCATAATGCTGACACATGTTCAAAACTCAGTGTATCTTGGAACGTATTCTCTCTCTCCCTGTCCTTTGCGTGGAAAACTGGACTGCTTGAAGTGAATTAGGAGAGGAGGATGTACCTAGAATTGTGATGATGGTTTTAAGGTTTCTCTGCTTGTCCAAGTTAGTTATCCTGCTCTGCATGCACAATCACTTTCATTCACTCACCAAATATATCTTGAGAGCCAGCCATGTGTCAGGTACTATACAGGCCTAGTTTTCAGGTTAGAGTACTCCTTAGCAGGCCAGCTAATAGCATCAGTACTGTTTTCACAGTGAGTTCACTGCCCTTTCTGTTTGCATAGAATCATTTTCAACTTACAGAAGCTCTTCAGATTTAACCATCTCCTTAATTTTATTTTCTCTTTGAGAAATGCCCTATGTTCTCACTACTGAGATAATTTCCTATTTTCAGTGCCCCTGAATATTGAGTCACTGGCTGACCCCATAGGCTCGCTCAGTGAAAGGTCTTATCGTTGGCTGCTCCACCTTAATGGATCATATTAGATGAAAAACATAATTGTGGGATATTATGTTTAACCAAAATACGTGATTTCACTACTTCAGGAGCAGAATGGACTTGTGAAAAGTGCTTGGACTTTTGTTTGCAGACAACCTTGGGTTTAAGTACTGATACCACAGTCTGGTGTTTTGGGACATTTTACCTACATGTTTTCATCCTAAATATCCTCCATGTGCTGCAGGTGATAATGACACCCACCTTGTCAGTGCTGTGAGGACTGGAGAGAGGTGTGTAAAGCGTGGAGCACAGAACATAGCACAGTATAAATGCTCAGCAGATTGAACTATTTAAAAATGTAACTTTTTGCTTGCTTTTCTGCTCCTGCCAAAAGGATACATTCAATTGCAGAAAATTTAGAAAATCTAGTTAATCTAAATTAATAAAAAAAATCACGCACAGTCTTAAGACCCAGAGGTACCCAGTGGTCCCATTGGCCCACAGAGTGTTTCAATATCTGTCTCTCTGTCTCTGTGTCTTTCTCATTCTCCCTCTTCTCCTCCCTTCCCCACATATTAGGTTCAACCATATACAGTTGCTGATATTAGGCCATTTTTGACCTAAGTTAGTGACAATTTCATCTAGTTTATTCTAATCTGTTGCTAAAATTGGATCATGTGCTACATATTTTTAATCTACTTTTTACAGTTACAATATTGTAAACATCTTTCAAGTTCATTAAATATTCTTCTATAATATCACTTTTAATTGATGCATGGTATTCCATTGTATGATTATACCAAAATTTTTTTCACCAGTCCTTTCACCAGTGCTAGAAAATTAGGTTGTTTCTAATTTTTTTGTTGTTATAAACAGTGCTGTTATAAGCATCCTTAAAGCTTGGGCGGGGCTAGAATAGAGTGGTTTAGAATCCAAACTGAAGATGGGAGGTCTGTTCTTAACCACTCTTTGCCTGTGTAACTTTAAGCACGTCACCTGGATCTCTGTTTCTTCTTCTATAAAATAGGGGTAACTGTAGTCCCTGCTTCATAGGGACACTGTGGTCATTCATCTGTTTCAGGTGCTTAGAACAACATCTGTGGGCACAATGTAAGTATTACTAATTGTCTTTACACACTTATGTTTGTTTCTTTTAGAAAAATCCCCAAAGAGGAATTTATGAGTAAAGGGCTTTTTTTTTTTTTTTTTTTTTTTT
>NW_020174442.1:1748158-1786653 GCF_003031525.2 Neophocaena asiaeorientalis asiaeorientalis | reverse complement strand
TTTTTTTTTTTTTTTTGCGGTACGCGGTCCTCTCACTGCTGTGGCCTCTCCTGTTGCGGAGCACAGGCTCCAGACGCGCAGGCTCCGGACGCGCAGACCCAGTGGCCATGGCTCACGGGCCCAGCCGCTCCGCGGCATGTGGGATCTTCCCAGACGGGGGCACGAACCCGTGTCCCCTGCATCGGCAGGCGGACGCTCAACCACTGCGCCACCAGGGAAGCCCAGTAACGGGCTTTTGATACACTTTCCCAGACTAATCTCTAAACTAGATGTGGTATCTGCTATCCCATAATAGTGCATAAGCATGCTGATTTTCCCAAAAAAGGGAGAGATAATCATCCTCACTGTGTCAGTCTCCTCATTATTAGTACACTACTTCATGACCCAGTTGCACAGTTTCCCACAGCTTAATATCTCTGAATAAGAATGCCTCTCACCATCATTGTCAGCCAGGTGACTGCCAGGACATGACTGTATGAAACCTTCTGTTGATAACTGCTGAGATCTAGAAGGGTGTCCGTGTGTCTTAACACCTATGAAATTCAATTTTATTTGAGAGATATGAGACAAGGCAAACATATATAAAAACTGTGATCTAAGTGCAGAGTGAGTGTCGTGGAAAATATATATTGCCTTTTTCAGAGAGCATCTCAGATTGGGTTGTAAAATGTACCTGAAGCACAGAGGTTTCTGAGCTGAGCTTGGCAGGCTGGGGAGGACTGATGGAGGGAGAGGACATGTCTAATATCTCTTCTTCTCTGCTTATTTCTATACTTCTTTTTGTTGTCCACACAGCTAAGAAAGATGACAGTGGCCATGATACAATAGTGTAGAAGCCCAAGAGGGCATTCATGGATGTTTGTCATGTAAAAGGCTTTTGGCCACCGCATGTATCATTTTTCTGAATGTAACACCCCCTGCAACTTCCCTCTCCTTGCAGTGCCCCTTTTTCCCATGTACAAATCCTCTGCCCTTTACTTAAATATGGCCCCCTCTGCCTCTAGGTCTTCGCTTAGACCTCATTTTATCAGGGAAACCTTTCCCGACTCACCAACATTGGTTAAGTGTCATCCCTGTGCTTTCCGTTGTACCCAGTCCATATTCTTACCTCACTACCTGTCACAGGTTATTCTCTTACCTAGTAACTTGACACCTTGCCATTAAACTATAAGCTTGTAGAAGCATGAGCTTTATTGTTCTTGTTTGAAGTCAAGGCCTGGTACCATGGCTGGCACAAGGCAGGTACTTAAGAGATATCACTTGAGTGAATTTGAGCCCCCAGCCCCTGAACATAACCTGTGGTTACAGATGTCATTGGAAGTTATAGCCATTAGAGCTCCAGGGTGAGTCCATTGTCTTGAGAGGAGCCAGTGCTCAGCTAAGCTGTCCCTAAGAGCTGTGGCATGGTCTGTATACTCCTGACATTACACAGTAGTTTAAAATCCCTTTTATTTCCAACTTATTATGAGAGCTTCTTAGAGCAAGCTGTCTGTGCTGAGACCCTCGTTAAGCTGCCTCCTGAAACATCTGCATGATTCTGGGCACATGGCATCTGATAGCCCATTTCTAGCTGTTCACACAATAAGAACTGAAACCAGAAGCTGAAAAGGAGGCATCGCTTCCTTATTAGCATCTGGGTTCTTTTCAATCTAATCTGAAACAAAATTTTGTTCATTTACCTTTTCCTATTAGGATATTCAAGTTATTTCCATGTTAACTACATTAAAAAAATTTTATTTTATTGAAGTATAGTTGATTTACAATGTTGTGTTAATTTCTGCTGTACAGCACAGTGATTCAGTTATACATATTACATTTTTTAAAAAGTTGTCTGTGGGAGACAACCCAGTCCCTTTTTCTTGAGGAGTGAAATACTTGTCCCTTGAAATTTGAGTGAGGTGTTAACTAAAAGATGTCAGATGATTTGAATTCAGACTCTCTCCAAACTGTCTTTCTAAATACAGTACTTGAATTCAGGATAATTGGCCAAGCTTGGCACTAAACATAAGGAACAAATTCTCCCTCTTGTACTAGACAGTCAACATACTCTTGTATTTGTAGTAATCAGGGAAGAAAGCTGGCTTTTGTGCGATAAACTGTGTAACTCACTAGTATACATTTAAAAGTGGGTAAGTTGAAGCAGTTAAATATGACAAATGAAGAAAGGAAAGGAAGTCACATTGATGGCTACATTCAAGCCAGGCTTCTGTATCTTACTTGTCCTACTTCCTGTCTATTTGTCTGTAGACTTCTGTATGTGGATTTTCTTCCCAGTAGAGTCCATGTTGGTGCTTAGTATTCACATTGTGAGGCCCATGTATCAGTGGCTTTTTAGAGAAATAAAACCCCAAGGGGAGAAGCTGTCACTTCAAAGCATGCCACAGTGCTTAGATATAGGCAGGAAATTAACCATGTCGGCACGATAATATTTCTTTAAAAGCCTGAAACCCTTTCTTTAATGCTGATAGTTATCAATGTCTGCTATAAACTTGTTTCTACCATGAGGAAATATCTTAGGGGTTTTTTTTGTTTGTTTGTTTTTATCTAATCCCGAGAAAATAGAACTGGTCTCTGCCTGACTGCTCTGCTGGGAGAGAAGCTGTTGAATGGGATGTACAAATAAATGGGTTATGAAGGAGAGGAGAGACCAGTTCTATCCCCTCAGTACTTGAATTCTTCCTACCACTCTCCTCTTGTTGTAAAATATATTCTAGAAAACATATGTGCTCCAGCCCACTCTTACCCAAATATCACAGTGAGGGAAAAGAACTCTAAGTCATCGTGATGTTTTTTTTTTAATGCTTTTGACATGATCTTGATATCCTTATCAAGGTAATTTTATTACCTACATTGTTGTTCTGCGTCAATCAATTAATCCCCCATTATACATAAGGAATAATGGATCTTTAATTTAGCACCTGAGGCTCCCAGAAGTTGAGAGGGATGTAGACATTCTGGAGAGGATTCAGCAAAGAAAATGAGTGAAATTGAATAAACTTTTAAAAAACACATAAAAGTATTGAGGTTGTAGTATTTAGTATAACAAAGGGCAGTGTCAAGGATGTATTCATGTTTAAGGAATAAAATCATTTACAATATAGGGAACAGTGATGTACAGGATTGACTATGCTGTTAAGAGGAGGGGGGGATCAAGTTATAGGATAATGGATTTGGATTACCTGGAATGAAGATTTTCCGTACTCTTAGGATTGATGAACTAGGGAACAAGTTACAAAGGACTATGTAATTTACCTTGGGGGACCTTCAAAACAGGACAGATTCTTCTCCAACTGGGATAGCTGAGAGGTCTTAAAGGAACATACCATGTAATTTTTTTTTTTAAGAATAAATCTTAGATTGAAAGAATTAAAATTGAAAAAAAAACACAACTTTGTCCATATCCATAGGCAATAAAAGATACTACTCATATGAACAACAATTAGGCTGAAATATCATCTTGGAACTACCACTTAATCTTATTTTGTGAAAGAATATTGTGAGTTCTTCAGTAATTGCTTTCTTGATCTGCTTTAGGTTCGATAATTCTCTTCCACTGCTTTTAATTGTGTGAAAGTATGTTTATTAAAGTACTAATGAGACCAAAGCCATACTGATTAAAAACAGAATTATTCATTTAAACCTTTTGAAATTATGAAATGAAAGGTAGGTTCTAATAATGTAAGATAAATCCTGCACGTCTAATAGTCTAATAAGTTGTTTGCTGTGTGCCTAGTTGTGTTTTTTTCAATAGTTTATTCCAGATCTGTTGACGTTACAAAAGTTTATGAAATGAAACTTTCTTTTTATCATAAAAGCAATTTATCCTAGGAGCTCTAGGCAGGGTGCTTCCTCCCTAGTGATTTTTATAGCATCTAATTAATAAATGCACCGCTGCCTAGGCAATGCATATTGAGAGTAGGCTTTGCTTATTGTCACCCTTCATAAATTTTAGAATGTTTGCAATTGAGGTTTTTTCCTTCTCTGCTCTCTTTTTCCTGCTCATTGACTTGAATCATGGCCATTCTTCCTTTCCTTTGGAACTGCATTTTAAAATCTGACTTTTAGCCCAGGACCAGATGGCTTCACAGGTGAATTCTATCAAACGTTTAGAGAAGAGCTAATACCTATCCTTCTCAAATTCTTCCAAAATATAACAGAGGGAAGAACACTCCCAAACTCATTCTACGAGGCCACCATCACCCTGATACCAAAACCAGACAAAGATGTCATAAAAAAGAAAACAACAGGACAATATCACTGATGAACATAAATGCAAAAATCCTCAACAAAATACTAGCAGACAGAATCCAACAGCACATTAAACGTATCATACATTATGATCAAGTGGGGCCTATCCCAGTAAGGCAAGGATTCTTCAATATATGCAAATCAATCAATGTGACACACTATATTAACAAATCGAAGAATAAAAACCATATTATCATCTCAATAGAGGCAGAAAAAGCTTTAGACAAAATTCAACACCAATTTATGATAAAAACCCTCCCGAAAGTAGGCATAGAGGGAACTTTCCTCAACATAATAAAGGCCATATATGACAAACCCACAGCCAACATCGTTCTCAGTGGTGAAAAACAAAGCATTTCCTCTAAGATCAGGAGCAAGACAAGGTTGTCCACTCTTACCACTATTATTCAACATAGTTTTGGAAGTTTTAGCCACAGCAATTAGAGAAGAAGAAGAAATAAAAGGAATCCAGATCGGAAAAGAAGAAGTAAAGCTGTCACTCTTTGCAGATGATATGATACTATACATACAGAATCCTAAAGATGCTACCAGAAAACTACTAGAGCTAATCAATGAATCTGGTAAAGTAGCAGAATCCAAAATTAATGCACAGAAATCTCTTGCATTCCTATACACTAATGATGAAAAATCTGAGAGTGAAATTAAGGGAACACTCCCATTTACCACTGCAACAAAAAGAATAAAATACCTAGGAATAAACCTACCTAAGGAGACAAAATACCTGAATGCAGAAAACTATAAGACACTGATGTAAGAAATTAAAGACGATACAAACAGGTGGAGAGATATACCATATTCTTGGATTGGAAGAATCAACATTGTGAAAATGACTATACTACCCAAAGCAATCTACAAATTCAATGCAATCCCTATGAAACTACCACTGGCATTTTTCATAGAACTAGAACAAAAAAATTTCACAATTTGTATGGAAACACAAAAGATCCCGAATAGCCAAAGCAATCTTGAGAAAGAAAAATGGAGCCGGAGGAATCAGGCTCCCGGACTTCAGACTATACTATAAAGCTATCAAAACAGTATGGTACTGGCACAAAAACAGAAATATAGATCAATGGAATAGGATAGAAAGCCCAGAGATAAACCAATGCACCTATGGTCACCTTATTTTTGATAAAGGAGGCAAGAATATACAATGGAGAAAAGACGTCCTCTTCAATAAGTGGTGTTGGGAAAACTGGATGGCCACATGTAAAAGAATGAAATTAGAACACTCCCTAACACCATACACAAAAATAAACTCAAAATGGATTAAAGACCTAAATGTAAGGCCAGATACTCTAAAACTCTGAATGGGAGATGCAAGAGGGAGTAGATACGGGGATATATGTATATGCATAGCTGATTCACTTTGTTATAAAGCAGAAACTAACACACCATTGTAAAGCAATTATATTCCAATAAAGCTGTTAAAAACAAAATATGTCTTTTAAATGCTTTTTTCTGCTTTTGTATTACCTGGTTTCATGTACCTCTTATCTTTTTATTTGCTGTCCATATCAGTTTCAGGTTTGTTGTATTTTAAAGTCAGTGACGTTAAACATTTAGTCAATTTTTTCCCTACCTTTTCTGGTTACCTCCCAATCACATGTATTTTGATTGATTCCTTTGAAAGCACAGCAGCAGTTTCCTTTTCGAGAGCTCAGCCAGTACCTGTAGCAAGGCCAGCCCACTCCTCAGTGGACTGCCTGTGGGTCGCCTCTTTGTCCCTCTCATCATTGCCTGAGGCGAGGCCCCCTCACTGATCCCCTGCGTACTATGCTTCTTGCCCCAACTCCCGCCTCTCCTTGTCAGCTGCTTCCTGCCCTCCTCAGGCTGTAGCCAGCTGATCTTACTAGAAGGCAAATCTCCATTGTCCCTCAGTGCTTAAAATCCTTTACTACCAATCCCTTGTCCACCAGATGCAATCCAAACTTCTTGGTGTGCATAAAAACCCCTGCATAAGCTGACCATTTCCATCTGCCTAGCCAGCCTCCTCTCTCCCTACAACTGCTGACACCCTCCCCTAGCCAATGACTCTGGCCACATCAAATGCAACATTCCAGGTGCAGGGAATAGGCTGAGCACAGGCATGGAGTTGAACAGTATAGCAATGCTTTAGCAGCGGAGTGATAGGAAGTGGTCCACTGCAGAGCACCAGTGAAATATTGCCATGGATGTGTGCCCGAGCCCTGCTGCTCTGTTGAGGAATGGTGATGAAGGGATCATCAATCCACTCTCTCCAAAGGGAGAGGAAAGCTGCTTCTAAAGAGCTTGCCATTACCCACACCTGTACTCTGATGCCCTCCACTGTTTCTTTCCCCAACCTCAGCCTGCGACGGTGATCACTGGGGGCCTCACTGCAGCAGCCGGTGCCAGTGCAAAAACGGGGCTCTGTGCAACCCCATCACGGGGGCTTGCCACTGCGCTGCGGGCTTCCGGGGCTGGCGCTGCGAGGAGCGCTGTGAGCAGGGCACGTATGGTAACGACTGTCACCAGAGATGCCAGTGCCAGAACGGAGCTACCTGCGATCACGTCACGGGGGAGTGCCGCTGCCCACCCGGCTACACTGGAGCCTTGTAAGTGACTTGCTGCTGAGCTGCATAGCAGAGCCCACCCACCCTCTCTGTTCATGATGCTGGTATATTCCTGCGCTTCTGTTTCTATTGCTGCCTGAAGAGTTACTGAGGGAATAGGACCCCAGGCCCAGATGCTGTTTGCTGTAGAGCATCAGAGCCCAGCCAGAGCCTCAGAGCCAGCTTCCATGCCTTCTTTTGGCAGAGCAGAGGCAGAGAGGGCCAGGATGCTGTGCTGAATGGCAGTATTGGGGGTTGTTGGGGCAGATTTGGGTTCCACTTTGATACTCCCTCAATTGCATTCATTACACTGCCGGCTGTTAATGATCCACGTTGTTCTGCTCTGTTAATTAGCTGGATAAAGCTGGGTGGGTTCAGTGCCTTAGAGAAGAAGGAAGGTGAAAGATGTCAGAAATAGTCCATGATGAAAGGTTAGCTGGGTTATTTAATGCCCATAGATATGTATGTTGCTTTGTGAATATGAAAGTACATATATCACATCTGTGCAGGATATGTGCACACAGATAGTTTAATTCTTTCTGGGGAACACTAAAGCAGTTACTTAATCTCTACTACTTTATTTTGTGGGAAGGGCATTCTTCGGTTTGCTTGTATTAGCAAACAGACTAAGAGGCAGAATTTGCCAAAAAAAAGTAGGAGATAAAAAAATTTTCTTCCCTTAATGAGAAAATTACACTTGTAAGTCACAGAATTAGAACTTGCAAAAAATGTGGCTGACTAGGTAAATACTTCCTGCTGACAGTGTTAGGGCTATACAAGTCGAGCTAAGGAAAAAATTGCATTAGCCAAGAAAGCCCTGATTTTCAGAAGCATGGATGATCATCTCAGACTATTTAATTGTTAATATTGCTTTTATGGGTTTTTATCAAGGCCACAGTTGCATAGGGCTTCGGGAAACTTGCAGCAATTTTACAGGAGAGTAAAAAAGACAATTAAAGGCTTAGAGAAGAAGGTGTATTCATACAATATGGGAAGGGGGCTTGTCATTCTGAAGAAGAGAACGCTGAAAATTGGTTATGAAGATTTTGTACACTAATGGGGTGATGTGTAGACGTTTCAGTCTCCTTTGAGGTTAGAACAAACACACCAAATAGACTTCTAGTGTAACCCATGAGCTTTATAAAAGTTACATGGAAAGTACCTGTCTCCAGGGAGCGTGTGGCCCACGAGAGTCATCCTTGGTGCTCTCTGATAGGACAGAGTCTCCTCAAATTGAAATGGTTTCATTAGAAAATATCCCAAAACATGGGAATTCCTTGGTGGTCCAGTGGTTAGGACTCCATGCTCTTACTGCCGAGGGCCCGTGTTCAATCCCTGGTCAGGGAACTAAGATCCCACAAGCCTAGCATCATCCCCCACCCCCTCCCAATCAAAAAAGCTAATCACTCAGAAGATATCCCCAAACAAAGGGAAGGACTAGGTGACCCCTCAAAGACCCTTCCAGCCAATATGATTGATGCCCTTGATGTTAATGAAACGAACAATACTGGACAGAGAAATCTGGTCTATTTTAGGGCTGTGGGTGCTGCTGTGTCTATGAACCTAAGGGTTGTGTGGTTGGGTAAATCATGGTGTCCTTTGTCACATGTTAATCCCTCAGCTGTGAGGATCTTTGTCCCCCTGGCAAGCACGGGCCACAGTGTGAGCAGAGATGCCCCTGCCAAAATGGAGGTGTATGTCATCATGTCACTGGAGAATGCTCGTGTCCTTCTGGCTGGCTGGTAAGCTCACTTCCACCCTCCCAAAGCACCCTGTTCCAGGATACTCAAGTGAAAACGCATGTGGAGGACTTTGATACAAAAGAAAGTTACATTGATGGTTAAAGATTCCAAAATTGGAAATACCTGATCATTTCAAAGCTGGAATTTTTCAGACCAGAGAAGGCAGAAGGTGATTAAATCCTGAACTTGAAGTGTACTAAGGGTCCTCATGGAAAAGATAGTAGGCCATCTGTTTGCATTTCCCCTCAGGATATAAAAGGGAAATATCTTGCCTTACACGTGACAGCAAGAGCTGTCAACCCCTGCAACTATTTAAATAAGCATTTTCATAATTATGCTCTATGGATCATTATTACTCTTGGGAACATTATTCTCAACAGGTTAAGTGTTATGTGAAAAAGTTATTCAGTCTTATGAATCTGGAGACACATTGAGGAAAGCTGGGTTTTCCAAGTATTGCAGAACTTCTCAGAGGTTATAGTATGATACTTTAAGAGGAAGCTATATCTCACCACACTTCCCAAACTTTGACTGTGATACTCTGTCTTTTTTTTTATGATTAATTTATTTTTAGTATTTATTCATTTACTCTTTTTGGCTGCGTTGGGTCTTTGTTGCCGTGTGCAGGCTTTCTCTAGTTGCGGTGAGCGGGGGCTACTCTTCGTTGTGGTGCGTGGCCTTCTCATTACTCTTTATGTAGTGTCTCACAGGCTTAATGTTATGTGGAATAAAAAATGTCAAAGCTGGTTTACTAAGTAGATTACTCTGAAATCAGGAAATAACATTGGTTCGTATTTCTCTGAGTTAGTGTATAAGTCTGCTTGAAGGCAGAAGAGTGAATGACCAATGTCTATTTCCTTCGTTAACATACAGAAAATAAAAGAACAATTTACTTGATGATTACCTTCCATCTCCATGAACTGTAGTGAAGCTGTTCTTACAGGGGTTCAAGTGACTTAATTGCCAAATCCAGTAACAACTCCTCTCTTCTCATTCCGCTTCACTTCTCCAAAGCTTTTGACTCTGTTGCTCATCCACCTCCCTTTCCTAATCTCTTTTCCCTCCACTTTTTGATAATCCTCTGTCCTACCTCTCTTACTAAAAATCTCTTTTCCTAATCCCCCTTCTTTCACATACTGCTTTCTTACAGTATTTCCTTGGTTCCAGTCTTATCTTTCTCTTTTGTCACTATAAATCTTTTCTGGAAAGCTCATTAGTATCCATGGCTTTAACAATCATCTGCTGATTTTCCCAAACCTTGACTTTCCCTCACTTGACCACAGATGTGTATTTGATGTCTGCCTTAGGAGCCAGACATGGGATGGGACTGGTTTGGGATTGCCCTTGTTGTAGGCATGGAGCAAAGGAGACCTGGAGTCCACTTCCTGGTGAGAATCACGGGAAGTAAGGTTGAGTTCAAGATGTTAAGACCACTGGGACAAGTGGAAAAGAAATATCAGAACCAAGGCAAGAGCTGGAAATGGTAAGTGGGCAAGACAAGGAAGCAGAGCCTGGGGAAACTCTATGAAGCAATGGAGTCAGTGCAAGGGGGCCTTTTATTGATGCCTCATGGTGAGGTGAACAGGGGAGCTATTGAAGTACTGCTGAGCTGGAAGCAGGCCCATCAAAGTCAGTGGTCATAGAACCAAATTTGTTGTACCCCTAATCCTTCATTGTACCGCAATTCCTTTTTTACCTTTTTTATCCTCATTAAAACCAAAACTTCTTTTTTAGTTGCCCAAGGTAGAAATGCTGAATTATCTTTGACTCCTTCTCTTCTTTTATTTCTCGTATTCAACCTTTTGCCAACACTGGTCATTGCTTGGTCCTTGGCAAGGGATGGATTTTGCTGGGATAGCAGAGTGTCCAGGGAGCTCTGTGTTCTTTGAATGAGGAGCTATAGGCATGTTACTCCTAGGATTTTTGTGTAGACATTGTCTGTAGAGTTGCCTATCTTGAGATTGAAGCTTTGTTCTTCTTCTGGGTCGGGGTGGTCATGATGTGGGATAGTGGTAACCACAAGCTTGGACCGTGAGTCCCAGTAGGTGGGCAGATGGCCCTCTCCATCAGCCCAGTGGAGCCTCCCCAATACTCTGGGACCCCTACCTTGATAGATGTTTCTTACTGAATGTTTCAGGTCATTTTTTTATGTGCATAGCTGAGCTTCCAACTTACACTTCTCTTTACAACATTTTCTTTGTGCAATCATCCTAGGTACTTTTCATGATGAATATATATTCCTATCACACATACACATGTATGTATTTCAACTAATAGGAATAATGTGAGCAAATAGCTTTAAGTAGGACATTAATCCTTATTTATAAATAATATTTCAACAGCATCTCTGAAGCTTATGTGGGACCATTACAAAATGTGAGTAGTTAGTCCCTGAGAGAGTGAGAATTTTCACCAGAACCCCTGCTTATCATGGATTAACCCTAGGCGTGTTATTACTTTAGTCATGTTAATATGTTGTGCTAGAATGGAGGGGTCAGAGCTATTTTTACATCTTTCCCCCTCACCATGTTGTGAGCTAATTAAAGGTTGTGAATTTATCTTTGATTCTCAGAGCTTAGCACGATGCCTGGCACATAGATGATTCTCAGTTAAGTATTGATTTGAATCACCTCTCAAAGGCTTTTTCAGTTCCAAGATTCTGGAAGAACTTTCCTCATTGGTAGGTAACTAGAAACCACCAGAGGAGACTTAATTAGCACACCAACTGCCTTTGTAGATAGCCAGGAGTTAGAGGAAATGTATTTTCTTACACTACCCAGAATAAACATTTACAAAACCATCTGGTGTTCGCTAGCCTCCAATATCAGAGTGCCCACAGTCTGTCTTTTTTATAGAGAAGGAGGACAAAGCAACAGCTTCCAACATTTAAAAACATTGTAAAAATTCCTGTTACTTGGGATATGTTGTTTGCTGAAGCAGTAACTCCAGTAAATAGATGATAAGCTACAAGCCCAAGTTATGTAGACGAGTGAAGTAGAAAGTAGTAGAATATTTCATGGACTTATTGGCAAAGTATCTTATGCTTCTCCACATAGTACTGGAATAAATATGACAGTATCTGACAAGACAGACAGCCTCTAGGGTGAGGAGATGTGTCCAAGTTACTCTCTCGATTTTTCTCCCCAGGAAATAGGCTTTCCTATTGATCTTGGCCCAACAATGTTTGTTGAACCTGCTGAAAATAAAAGTGTATTTTCTTCTGAAATAAAACGTCTAGGTTCATTTCTACTGAAGTATTTATTAGGCAATGTTATCATTAATTCAGGTACAAAAAATGTCAGTCTTTTCTTATGCTTCCTTATAAGAAATAAAACCAATGATGAAGTTTATTTTCTCTAGAACATATGGTGAAGCATTTGGATATTCCATTTGGGCCAGATGTTGTCATTTATGTAATGGATGCTCAATAAGTATTGTTGACTTACTGTACATGTAAGGCCCAAGGAAGAATACTTAGGAGGATTTGTAAATTCCTTAGGTTTCCATAATAATTTGATGTAACTTTATTTTTTTAATATAGGTATTTCTTAAGATTACTATTCTGCCACCTATGAGTATATCTTGAGATTTAGGCCTACTAAGCAAATAAGTCAATTTAGAATTTCTAACACTTTCGAGATGATGAAGAGAGTGTATGTGTTCTAAAATCTCCTTTATCTAATCTTCTTGCAGCCCTGTTCCTATATCCCTCCTCCCTTTTTGTTTCCCCTCTTTTCTCCCTTCTCCTTTGGCCCTTCCCTGGCTGGAGGCCCATCTAATTTCCCAAGTCTCTTTGAATGCAGGGCACAGTGTGTGGTCAGCCTTGCCCCGAGGGTCGCTTTGGAAAGAACTGTTCACAAGAATGTCAGTGCCATAATGGAGGGACATGTGATGCCACCACGGGCCAATGTCACTGCAGTCCCGGATACACAGGGGAACGGTAAGGGACATCCTTGTGCTTCTCTGACTGTTTGTAACGGTGTGAAAGGAGAGCTTGGAGGGTCCAGGGAACACGTTTACTACCATTTGTCTGTGACTATTCTGTAATCATCCAAGAAGCATCTGTAAGGTATCAGTGTGTTTGACAGATTCCTTCCCAACTCAGTGCATAGAAACTGGATCACAGACAGCAATGGTGAATTGAAGATACAGCAATGGTGAATTGAAGATATTATATTTTATTTAAAAAAAATAATAAAATATCAGAACCCATGATGGATGAGTTCTATACAGTTAAGTGTTTAGGACAGCCACTTCAAGCACCAATACTTTTTACATTTTAAAGATTTTTGGATAGATTTATTTTAAAATGGGATGTGTACTTAGGTATCTTTAAAAAGTATGCCAGGCATAAAGTTACCTTCTTATGATGCTGTGTACTCTTAAGAATAGCAGTTGGTTTTTTTTTTTGATATTGAACTGCATGAGCTGCAGTGTATTTTAGAGATTAATCCTTTGTCAGTTGCTTCATTTGCAAATATTTTCTCCCATTCTGACAGTTGTCTTTTCATCTTGCTTATGGTTTCCTTTGCTGTGCAAAAGCTTTTACATTTCATTAGGTCCCATTTGTTTATTTTTGTTTTTATTTCCATTTCTCTAGGAGGTGGGACTAAGTGAGAGAGTGGCATTGACATATATACACTACCAAACGTAAAATAGATAGCTAGTGGGAAGCAGCCACATAACACAGGGAGATCAGCTCGGTGCTTTGTGACCACCTAGAAGGGTGGGATAGGGAGGGTGGGAGGGAGACGCAAGAGGGAGGGGATATGGGGATATATGTATACGTATAGCTGATTCACTTTGTTGTACAGCAGAAACTAACACAACATTGTAAAGCAATTATACTCCAATAAAGATGTTAAAAAAAGGATAAAAAAAAAGAATAACAGTTGTTTCATTGTGCAGTGCTGATAGAGTAAGAGCCCGTGGGACTCACGGCTCTCTGGTCGCACGTGATGCTCATGTGGTGCGTGGTTTTTACACCCACTGCTTGTCCTTTTTTGTGTTAGGTGGTAAAGTGTTACCCAGAGTGCTTTTACGGCTTCTAATTAGCTCTTTAATCTGTTGCATTCTGGAAGACTTGATAACCAAGCTTGCTAGATGTGTGTGTAAAATTAGAGAAAGAGGCTTGAGAGGCAAAAGAGTATAATAGCCAAAAACAAAGATTTTGGAACCTGTGTCCGTGGAAACATCCTAATCTATAATGTTCAAATAAATAACTGTACTTTCCTCTAGGGTTGTTATAAGGATTAAATGAGTACATTAAAGCATTTAGAACAGTGCTGAAACTTGCAGATATTAGCTATTATTGTAGTGGAATGATTTCTATGAGCTGTATAAATACTAGCGATTATTTGAGTGATGTCTAGAAGCTATATAGATACTAGGTATCATTATTTTTTTGGTGATATCTGTGAATTAAGAATTCCTTTAACCTTCCTCTCTAATTTTTTTCTTTCTAAATTTCTGGTCTAATTTTATGACTTTTAATAAGATACTGTAGGGTGTTTCCCCACACACACACTTAGACTCTGCACTTCCTTATTAAATTTTTTTATAAGTACTTTGTAATTTTTGAAAAATCCCATTTAAGTTTTTTTTTTTTTTTTTTTTTTTTTTTTTTTTTCTTTACGTGGGCCTCTCACTGTTTGTTAATTTTTGAAAAATCCCTTTTAATTTTTTTTTTTTTTTTTTTTTTTTTCTTTTTTGCTGTACGTGGGCCTCTCACTGTTGTGGCCTCTCCCATTGCGGAGCACAGGCTCCGGACACGCAGACCCAGCGGCCATGGCTCATGGGCCTGGCCGCTCTGCGGCATGTGGGATCTTCCTGGACCAGGGCACGAACCCACGTTCCCTGCATCGGTAGGCGGACTCTCAACCACTGCGCCACCAGAGAAGCCCCCATTTAAGTTTCTAATTAGATATTTCTGGATAAAGAAGAACTTGCCTTTGAATATTTTTTTATTTAGCCACCCTACCAAACTTCTTAGTTAATTCTCATGTTATTTTTAGCAAATACTATGGTTATTTTATCATCTACAAATAAAGACAAGTTAGGCTCTTCTTTTCAAGATTTGTAATGATTATTTTGTTTTCTTGAGTTGTTGCATTAATTTAAACCTCTGAATGAATGTTGACAAATAGAGGTAATAGTGGGAATTCCTGTCTTCTTCCTACTTTTATTGGAAATGGCTCCAGTATAGTTTCATGTTTGTTACTGTCTTTTTCACGCTTCAGTAGGTTTTTCTTTTAAGATTTTTTTTGATGTGGACCATTTTAAAAATCTTTATTGCACTTGTTACAATGTTGCTTCTGTTTTATGTTTTGGTTTTTTGGCCGCGAGGCATGTAGGATCTTAGCTCCCCGACCAGGGATCAAACCAGCACCCCCTGCATTGGAAGGTGAAATCTTAACCACTGGACCACGAGGGAAGTCCCCTTAAGTAATGTTGTTTCTTTTTTTAAAATTAATTAATTATTTTTATTTTTGGCTGTGTTGGGTCTTTGTTTCTGTGCGAGGGCTTTAGTTGCGGCAAGTGGGGGCCACTATTCATCGCGGTGCGCGGGCCTCTCACTGTCCTGGCCTCTCTTGTTGCAGAGCACACACTCCAGATGCGCAGGCTCAGTAGTTGTGGCTCATGGGCCTAGTTGCTCTGCGGCATGTGGGATCTTCCCAGACCAGGGCTTGAACCCGTGTCCCCTGCATTGGCAGGCAAACTCTCAACCACTGAGCCACCAGGGAAGCCCTGTTTTTTTTTTTTTTAATTCCTATTTTTATTAGGAACTTTTGTTAGTAGTATCTGTTTAATTTCATTAAAGACTTTTTCATCTTTTGTTAATATAACTACATATTTTCCTTAGTTTTTTGATGTTATGAAGTATTGACACCTTTAGCACATGGTTTTTACAACATGTAATTGGGCTACTCAGAAAGTTTTTGTGCCCTACATCCTGGTTTATGATTGTATTTTGGAAAATGATGTTGTTAGATGAGTTCTGGATCCATGTGGCATTAATATCTTAATATAGAAAGATAAGTCAGGAAAGGAGAGGCATGGGACCAAGCAGAACCCTAAATAATAGTTCTGTGTAATATTTTTGGACCCTAAAAATTTAAATATAATGGTTTTCTTGCCCTGTAGGGATTTAAGTCTCAAATTCAGGGAAACACAAAATCAACAAACATACAGGCCGGCTTATACTCATCTTTACATGATACAGGGGAAGGGGATAACATACAGGGAACATAACATACAGGGAAAGGGGATAACAGCTAATTTTCAGGTGAGTTTTAGATTTGAGGCAAAGCTGGCAAAGAGCTAGAGAAAGAGAAGGAAAGTGAAGAGGGAACTTGCTTCTTGACTTGTATTTATAACTGTTGTTTTTCCGATGAACTGATGACATGACTCCTGTTTTTAATTCTGCTCTCACTATCTGGGTTCAAGAGTTAACACATGCAGACACACACACACACACAACACAATGACAACAAGCACATTTGTCATCGTGAAAGGGAAATAATAAGTGGTTATAGAATGATCTGTGGCAGGAGGTGTGGGGAAAGCAGCCCAAAGGCCTGGGGATTTGCCATTTCCCCTGTTTTGAGAAGTCAGCGAAACGTGATCACTGAGGTCAGATCAGAGGGAAACAGGTACCACCGCAGACAGCTGGCCCAGAGCGTACCCAGGATGTGGGGACGGCCCTCCCAGCCAGAGAGAAAACAGAACAAACAAAACGGGCACCTTGTAAGCAGGCAGAGCACATCATGGGATGTCCCCATAATAGGCTGTAGGGTTTGTGGGACGGTTGAGAGGACAGCGTGGTGAGGAAATCTCATGTGGCACAGCCAAGTATGAGTGGTGAGAGCATGGCTTTTAGATCCTCACAAAAATTCTTCTGAAGGGGTTAAGAGTGTTCTTAATGCTGATGGGTTGTCATGGCATCATTGCACTGGGGCCTTTGATGGCCTAGCATGAGTCCATGTGCATAATTGGTGCTCCTTACGCGTTAGCTGAGTGGAGAGATCCGTGGATCAGTTATGGACTCTGTTAAGGTGAAGCCAGCCTGCCATGCTGTCTTCTGTACCACCCTGAAAGTGAAGAAGAATGTGGGCCAAAGGAGGTGAAGTCCAA
Source organism: Neophocaena asiaeorientalis asiaeorientalis (assembly GCF_003031525.2). NCBI lineage: Eukaryota > Metazoa > Chordata > Mammalia > Artiodactyla > Phocoenidae > Neophocaena > Neophocaena asiaeorientalis. The sequence goes on along the minus strand of NW_020174442.1, from coordinate 1,769,936 downwards.
AATTGGAGACAGGAATTGGGGGATGCAGAACTGGCCTTCAATGGAGGAACTCTTTCCTGCTTCTGGGATTGTGGAAAAGTTGGCTCTTTCCCAGTGTTCTTTATATTTCCCCAGAGCAGCAGTTCTAGATGTTTGAAAGGTAGGCAGCCTATCTATTGATCCCAGTTTAATGAGGAATGTGATTCTTTCACACTAAATCATGGTTTGGCCCATTTATTCAGGTCACTCTTGGAGGGCCATGCTCAAAAGGACGCAATATGCAATATGATAATCAAAATGATATTCAAACAAGCCTGTGACCCTCACTGGTTTGGGTATTGGTGTCATGTTTTATTAGGTTAGCTCTACTTAATGCTTGTCCATTTTTCCCAATTCCAGGGTATTATTCAAAATCTAAAAAAATAAAATAGGAACTTCACATTTTCATATTTCTACTATGGCCAATATTTATTGCTATATTTTTATCTGCCTCTCTGCCATCTCTCCTAAGAAAATATTTCCTCTTTTAATGACTTCTAAAATTACTTTTCTTATTCCACATGGGACCACAAAAGCAACATTAAGGGCATAAAATTTGTTGGGAAATGATGCTTCTTTTAGAAAAAGGAGTCCAAAAGGGAGATAAGACTGCTTGACAAAGACTTTTAATTCAGCCAATGAGAAGGATGTAAGCTACTTCATGATTGCATTTATTTTTAAGGTGGAAAATACCTACTTCTAGAAAGATATCCTACCATTTTGGTGTGGTAGGTGGAAGCAGACATAACTATTATTAATAGGATTATCTTACAAGTACAACATTGACAAAAAACAAGTGGGAAGGTAAACCAAACTTTACTGACTACTTCAGTAAGTAAAATTCAAATGGCTTTTTGCCATTTAAAACAGAAACTCAGTATGTTTAAGTATATGTTAGAAAGGTAAATATGGGTCAGGCCCAGCTATTATGGATTTTGTTTTCTCAGAGAGAAGGAAGTCCCTGCCAAGATAGGACAGAATAGACACACTGCTCCCCTGTCATTTGGTGGCAGACATTTTTCCATGCTTCACGTTTTTATCCTGTTCCCCACTTTTAGAGCTGTGCTTTTTCCTGAGTTAAAATCCTGGAGTCCAAAGCATAACATTTTATTTTATTTACCTTGAGCATAACTTTTTCTTTTTTTCTGGCACTGCCTTGCAAGGATGTCTGGACAGACAGGTTGCCAAGCTGTCTTGCCAGCCTTTAGTGGAGCCATGAGGAGGCCCAATGATTGTCCTATAGCATTTCTTTCTCCAAAGTTTACATCTTTAAGGAGTAAACTAAGTGACTTGGCTTAGTAAAGCTTCTTACAAGTTAAAAATAGAGTACCTTTAAAAAATACTCTGGTCTAAAAATAGGTTTACTCATGTGTAACTTTGCAGCACACATCTGATTTTTGCTAAATAAACTTGGTTCAATTACTCCAGAACTTTTCTAATGCTTTGTTGAGTGGCTGATTTGAAGACTTTGCCATTGACAAGCCTAAAGATGTCTAGAGTCTGTGAAACCAAATTTGCAAGAGGCCCTTTTCCCTAAATACATGCCAGAACCAGAGTTAAGGAGAAAAATATCAAAGGGTTCTCAAGCTTTATCCTCTGCCCTTAAATAGAATCCCATCCAGCCTTGGTATTGTCAGTCCTCACACCCTATCATTAAAACTATGCAAAGCCTTGTGGAAAATGTTTGCTTTTCAGCCTCTTTGCTGTTGCTTTGAAGTCTGCTTGGATTCATTATCATGCACTTGCTCTTGCCCTGTACCCATTTGAAAAAATGCAGTGCTGACCTACATTGTAGACTCTGGGTCTGGCATGACTTGAGAGCCACATGGGAAGTGGCTGCTGAGACTCACAGAGGGTACCCTGCTTGTGGCAGCACTCTGGGTAGGCGAGACCCCGACTTCCTCTCCCTTGGCAGAAAGGGCTCCTTCTGCTACAGAAAGTCCCTTCAAGTCACCTTGCCTGGTCAGAAAGAAACTTGGCTGGCCCAATAGCTAGTCTTGCGTTCCATGGAGCCATGATGATTTTCTCTTCTCAATTCCCTCCAGCAACTCAGCTTCCCACCAGATCCAACTTACCTAGAGCATATCCTTATGCCGGGACCGCACTGTTAGGCCATTTTTTAAAAAGACAATAAAGTGAATTTTTTCCTTACTATTTAGTAGCCCTTCTTCCCAACAGAGGACAAAACCCCATTTAATAAAAATTTTGTGTTTGAGAACTCCCAGCATCTCTACCGTCTCCTGGCAGGAGTTCCCCAGGTTGAAGTTGAGGACACCTCATTTCAGTAGCTCAGACTTGCCCACATCTAAGGAGGACTTTGTTTATTTAGCTACATAACTTTCTAAATGAGGAGCAATGATTGCCATTCAGCTTTGAAAAGAGCAGATACATGGCTGAAATTAAAAATTAATGTCAATGTGAAAGCCAAGAGAATTAATATTTCGTTTCAAGTTTGCTACAAAGTTTTCTCTTTGAAATGGGGAAAGCATATACCTTATTTTAATTGAAGATAGGTAATTTACAATGTTGTATTAGTTTCAGGTGTACAGCAATGTGATTATACATATTCTTTTTCAGATTCTTTTCCATTTTAGGTTATTAAAAGATATTGAGTATAGTTCCCTGTGCTATACAGGAGGTCCTTGTTGTTTACCTATTTTGTATATAGTGGTGTGTACCTGTTAATCCCAAACTCCTAATTTATCTCCCCCTGCCCACTACCCCTTTGGTAACCATAAGTTTGTTTTCTATGTCTGTAAGTCTGTTTCTGTTTTGTAAATGAGTTCGTTTGTGTCATTTGTTTAGATTCCACATATAAGTGGTGTATGATGTTTGTCTTTCTCTGTCTGACTTACTTAATGTGATAATCTCTATGTCCTTCCATGTTGCTGCAAATGGTATTATTTCATTCTTTTTTAGAGAAAGCATATATTTTAATTCCCTAATGATGGGCTGGGACTCACACTAGGGCAGTTCATTTTCTCCCTTTCCTGGTATCTTCTAAAGTGCTATGTATGCCTTTAGCAAGGACTAGGTGTAAAACCTGCTTTTCATCCCAAGCTCATAATTTTATTTTGTTTTTGCTATTTCTTTAAACAGTTCATACTACTGTTACTACTATAATTTATCTTAATGCTTTTCATATCTGTAATGGTACAATTACCAAATAAATGTCAAATCCAAAAAGGATATCATTGTCAACATAACAAAGCCTATCTGAATCAACTGTTTATTTTCACAAGGCACTGACTAATCTATCTTATGCTCCCGCCTCCTGCATGACAGGTGCCAGGATGAGTGTCCCGTTGGCACCTACGGAGTTCGCTGTGCAGAGACCTGCCAATGTGTCAATGGAGGGAAGTGTTACCACGTGAGCGGCTCCTGCCTCTGCGAAGCAGGCTTTGCTGGCGACCGCTGTGAGGCGCGCCTGTGTCCAGAAGGGCTCTATGGCATCAAATGTGACAAGTGGTGTCCCTGCCACCTGGACAACACTCATAGGTGAGGGTCAGCTGCCCCTGGAATGATGTGTCCTATTAAAGTTTTCACCGCAGTGTCCACTATTTAGAAGGAGGGATCGGCAGAGAGATTTCCACCCTGAGACCCTTCTCGCCTCTGGGTCATCCAGGGCAGGAACCACTAAGTAAACGGAAGTCTTTTCTACTAAATGGAACAAGTCAGAAGTGCTAAAATTGTTAGATGGCTGTGGATGGATATGAAACCCTATTCTCTGTTAATGGCCACCAGAAAATATTAAACTTGCTGAGGTTAGTAGAATGTATCCCTAAGAGAGGGATTTTGTGACATTCCCTTAGAAGCAAAGATACAATGAGAGACATAGGTTAAGCCCAGTTTAGTATGTAAAACTATCACAAAATGATTCTCACTGCAGCCTCTTTCACTTGACATGTGCCTAGCCAGGAAGTGTAGTGGTGGAAGTTTTGTGACAGTGTGTCACGTGTGGTTGTCACATGTGAGATATGTGTTCAGAATTGATTACTTGGACATAGAATTCACAGGAGTCTTTTGGCTCAAAAATTTCTCGAAGAATTTATGAACAGGAAACCAAGATCCCACCCACTTCTCTGTACCTTGTCTGCCCCTGAAAATATCTGTCCAACTGTTTCTTCCTCTCCCTCTCCCAAGGACCAGATACATATCACTTAAAATTCTGGGCCTCGTTTGCATACTGCTGGAAAAGTTGAGTTTGAGAAAAATGCAGTGCATTATATAGCAGTTCAGATGACACCAGAATTACCTTCATTTGCGTTCAGCACAACTGTTACTTCATTTATGTTTCTGAAAGGTAACTTGTGACCACGTCAAATCTCAAATGCACAAAAGTTAAAAGTAAATAGAAGCCTGTAGTGGGTCTCTTCTTTAAACCATTGTTGGGAGCCAAAAAGAAAAAGAAAAGGACTTTGCACTGTGTGTGTGTGTGTGTGCTGAAATACATTTTAGTGGGACATATCAAAGAAGTGCATTCTTTTTTTTTTTTTTTTTTTTTTTTTTTTTTGTGGTACACGGGCCTCTCACTACTGTGGCCTCTCCCGTTGCGGAACACAGGCTCCGCACGCGCCGGCCCAGCGGTCATGGCTCACGGGCCCAGCCGCTCTGCGGCATGTGGGATCCTCCCGGACCAGGGCAAGAACCCATGTCCCCTGCATCGGCAGGCGGACTCCCAACCACTGCGCCACCAGGGAAGCCCAAGAAGTGCATTCTTAATGTGCCTCAAGCAACTTAGTAAGCTACTTTAGTCAACTTCTGGTTTTCTTCATTGGAAAATATTGCCACTCTTTACATGACAGTTTGGGGAGTAAAAATGAATAATCTCTGCAGGATTTTGTTTTTGTTTTTCAACTCTTTAGTGTTGAAGGAGCTGGCAGGATTAGGGACAAGTCATAAGTGTGGCTCATTAGTTTGGCTCAAGTCATTAGTAATGGCTAAGGACTTTTTAATGCCAGTGTGCTGTTTCGTTGTATACAGATGCAGCCTGAAATCAAATAGATTAATAAACCTATACGAAGGATCTCCGCTATGAGAAGGATTGGAGAAGCAGAGGAAATGTTGATTTTGTTGGAATTAGTTACCATATTAGTAGCTGCAAGGTGCAAGTGGACAGTTTTTAGGTTGACGTCAGTACCATATAATTTTGACATAGGTCATGTGTACCTAAGTATGTATGCTTTAACAAACAAGTACATGAACTTATTTGATAGTCACATAGATCAAAAGAACACTAAAATCTGTCTAATAATGTATAACAAATAATCAGAAGATTAAAAAACAATTAGCCTATGAAGTGGCTTCTCTAGATAATGACAGCTATTTTTAAAAATCAGCTTGTACAGATTTCTGTTAAGACCAGTTGAATGTTGATTATATGACTCTGCCTTTTTGAATTCACAGTTGAAGCCACCCATCTATTCTTATATCTTGAACTTCTATGTAAAATTCCTAGAAACACAAGGTTCCCTTTGAACCAAAAGGCATAGAATCTTTGTATTAATTGAAAGTCTAACTTACCATTTAATCAGGCAAGAGTGTAGCTTACTATTGCATAATACATGATGTACATTTATCCTAAAAGTCTTTGTCATAATTAATGAAATAACTAAGGCACACTATCAGTTTACAGTGTCTTTAAGTAAATTTTTAGTTCTGTGGATATGTCTGTATTGACATATATTGAAGCCGTATATTTGAGTAAGGGTTTGTATCAGTTAGTTTTGCTGCATAAAAAAAAACGCTACCCTAAACTTAGTGGTCTAAAACAACAATTATTTGTTAACTGATGATTTTTTGCTTGATTCTTTGGGCTGGGCTCAGCTTGGTGGTTGTTCTGCTGGTCTGCCTATGTTCAGCTGGAAAATCAACTAGAGGCTGGAATTCCTGGAATTCCTCACTCACAAGTCTAGCATTTAGCTAGGTGATGAGAGTGACTGAGCCATATGTCCCCAGCATCTAGCAGGTTAGCCTGGGCTTCTGTAAGTGGTGACTGGCTTCCAACAGCAGCAAGAGAGAGGGCAAGCCCCAACATGGAAACACTTTTCAAACCTTTGGTTATTGTCATGTTTGCTAATGTCCTTTTAGACAAAGCAGGTAACACAACCAAGTCCAGATTTGTTACACTCCACCTCTTAGTGGGAGGAGTTACAAAGCGTTTGTAGCCATTTTTATTTTGCAAGCTATCATAAGGTTGAAATGAATTTAAATATATTTATAAGTGATATTAGTATTTTAAATTACAGCACTGTTATAGAGCCTAAGGACACTCTCTGTGAACTGGACTTCTTAAAACTAACTTTTATAGTGGAAATGATTTTGAACAGGAAAACGAAATTCAAGATCCACTGAGATTCCACGTGGGATATGTATATTAGCTCTTGTTAGTAAGGACATTTAATAGCTGTGGGCAATCAGGGTGTGCCTATTTGTAAATGCCACCTAATTGTCATATACTTGAGCATGAATAATATCTAAGGAAATGAATAAAAGGAAGTTCAATGATTCATTCTATTTTAGCCAATATTATATGGGATACCTGTAATAATTTAACTCTTAAACTGAAAAACTTTACTAGAATATTTTTATCTAGTTATATATGTGTAAAAAACGGTAGATATTCCTATCTGTGTTTAATCCGATCTTCATATTACACAAAGCAATCTGTTCTTTAGAAAGAAATCAGGTAGGAGGATATTACCCTTCAACCTCCACTCTGCTGCTCTAACAACAACACGTAAATCTCATTACCAATTAAGCTGCCTGCATGAGAACCCATCAAATGCCTCCAAAGTGCTCTGGCTTCCTACATATAATTACAAATTGCAGAATACTAATTTTGGTGTCAATCAATTTGAGAACCAGTGTGCTGCACTAATACTCAGTGGGGGGCATTGAATATCAATTTCTCTGCCTGCCTCTAGCTTAGTTCAATTCTCTGTCCCCGAATTGTCTATTCTGCTTAACATTTATATCTATACCATGAATATTATTTTCTACCTTTTAATGTAGAATAATATTTTCTATCAAAAGATGTCCTTTTTTAAAATAGTATCTTAAGGTGAACTACTTTAACCAATCCATCACTTGGAATATTTCTTTTCTTTTTGTCATATGTAGGGCCTTTCTAAAATAAACTTAAATTTGTCCATGCTTCTTGCACAATACAAGCTTTTATTGGTCCTGCTACCCCTTTTATCCTTGCAGTTTTAAAATTTTAATTTTAGCAATTCTTTTTCATATATAGACCTCCTAGCAGGCTGCTATCAAACTTCCTTTTCCTTTGGTGTGAAAACAAAGAAAGAAATCTGGGTTCAAGTTTGATTCTGCCACTACCTGTGCAAGACTTTGAATAAATTCCTCTTTCCAGGTCTCTCTTCCCTCATTTATAAAATGGAATCATACCTAACACTGTGAGCATTAAATGAAATCATGCACATGGATTGCTTAGCATGGTGTTAGCATACATTCAGTGCTAGTCTGTGCACCTGCTTACAATATCATCATAAATGTCACTTAAGTGACTGTCTCCTGCAATTAATGGTGATTCCTTTTAAGTCATAAATTTGACATTTAAAAAACTAATTTTAGGGGAAATCTGGCCTTTGTATGCAGACATACAGATTATAATTTAACATTGCTGGATGACTTCGAGAGATCAGGGGAAGCAGATTTGTGTGGGAAAGCACGATCCCTGGAGTCAGACCCCGCCACACATCAACTGTTGACAGTTTCACTTGTTCGCTCGATCAGTGCTTACTGTGGGCTACTGTGCCCACGGCCAGGTGACAAAACACCCTGAATTCTTGTCCTCATGGAGCTGGAAGTCTAGAGGGGAAAGAAGACAGGGGAAGGATTATAAAAATAAACATAAGATTACAGATTGTGATAAGTGAGATGAGCAGGGTGCAATGAAAGAGAATAATAGGAGAGACCTAACTGAAGCATGAGTGGTCAGGGAAGGCCTCTCTAAGTAAGAGAGATTTAAGCTGAGACTGGAAGGAGAAGATGGAGAGAGCTAGGCCAGGAGTGGGGAGACAGCGTTCCTGGCATATGGAATAGCCCATGTGAAGCCCTTAAGTTGAAAAACCTCAATGCTCTTACAAACTAAAAGAAATCTATTGCAGTTGAACATAGTAATAAAGAGAGAATACCGATGAAAGAAGAGGTCGGAAAGAAGGCAGTAGCCAAATGCTGAAGGCCTGTGGGCTATATTTAGGGTCATCATATATCTGGTGTCACGGGAACTGTTTGGTTTAGGCCTATTGCCCTAATATAATTATTAGTAACTCCCTCTTCACTCTTAAAAATGTCCTGGTTTAGACAATAAATAATCTTCACTCTAGCTGTATTAAACAGTATGGATTTTATTCTGAGTGTAGGCTTCAAAGAGAGTCTTTGAAGAATTTTAAGGAAGATGATACCGTCTGATCTACTTTTTAGGTGATGAGGCATGAGTGAATGCAGGGAAGAAAGTTGGAAGGCTATTCAGGAGTGTAGGAGAAAGATGACCTTGCCTTGGAGTGGTATGGTGACACCGAAGATGGAGCGATGTGGATAGATTCAAGACATATTTTGGAGTTAGAATGGTTAGGTCCTAGTGATAAAGTTAATATGGGAGTTGAGGGAGAAGGAGTTATCAAGGATAACTGTGAGGTTTTTAACTTAAACCACTGAGTGGCTGGTGGTGCCATTACTTCAGTGGAAAGCAGTTGAAAGGAAACACTGAGTGTGGAATGAAGAAAGGGAAGAACCAGAGCTCCGTGTTTGATGGTTAAATTTGACAAGTCATGGAGATGCCAGGTATTTTGCCCAAGGATAAATAGCAGATAAGTAGATTTGAGTAGATCTAAGTTGATTTGAGATTCAAACTCTTGTCTTATGAGTCCAAACCTTATATACCCAAGAAACCATCTTAAATGTAGAGTTGTGCTTGAATATTTCTTCCTGTCATGTTTCCTGAGTAATGCTTGTGACGGATGCCTAGGCCTTTGCTTCTGGGCACTTAGTCGCAATAGGGGCCTAAAAGTATATTTAAATAAATTTCTAAAAATGAGTAACAAACTATGTAACCCACAGGCCTTTTCTTTAAGAAAAAGAGATAGGAAATGAGATTATGGGGTGTAGCTGAGACCCTCACTTGGCAGATTAGGATGTCAGGCACAGGGAGGTTATGTGTTTTCACTAATGTTGACCAGGTAGTGGGAGAGCTGGAATGTACAGCCTCAGTCTTCATCCCTTCCAGGTCATGGTTCTTTGCAGAAAATCTATGAACAGTCCTCCGGTGAGAGGTCATTTAGCAAATGTCTGGATGAAACAGTGGGTTTTGTTGTTGGCCTGAGTTAAGGGGAGGGTTTTATCTCCATCAGGGGAGAAAGACCATCTTCAACAGTCTTTCAGTTGTGAGCAGAGCTAGTTTGATTGTTCAGATTTTCCTTTGGCGAGAAGCACATGTGTTTTGAGCGTTACAGAGCACCCTGTTGTGTGAGCCTCACTAACCCGTGCCTCTTAGCGCAGCTGATGTGTCCATTTGCTATGGAGTGACAGCTGGCCGCCCGGCCCATCAATGCGACTGCTGTTTCAGGTAGAGACAGCTGCTCCACCACCAGGTATGGGGAGCTGAGAGAAGAAATAGACTGAAAAGGTCGCTGCTCCTGGAGTTCCTTGGACATCACTCTGGTGAACTGACTTGGTAGTGTTCATTGGATGGAGTTCTTTAGATAGTCTCCTCTAGTTGACATCTTATCAAATTAGTGCTTTCACTTTACAAAAATTAAACTGAGTTTCAGACAAAAGGACACAGTTGTTTAGAGTCATCCTGCTAGAACATGATGCTGATTTCATGCAACATTTGTGGTACCAATCAGGTTTCAGCCGATTAATTAAATCATACCAAGACTGGGAATGAAGTTTAAATTATCGTGCATGGAATTACCCACACATTTAATGATCATGGCTAAAGCAACATTTGCACGGGCCTTGGGTGTCATGTTTACCCGAGAGTGACTTGTTCCTTTCATCCACATCTCTCAGCTGTCACCCCATGTCTGGAGAGTGTGCCTGCAAGCCAGGCTGGTCAGGACTCTACTGTAATGAGACATGTTCTCCTGGATTCTACGGGGAAGCTTGCCAACAGATCTGCAGCTGCCAAAACGGGGCTGACTGTGACAGTGTGACAGGAAAGTGCACCTGTGCCCCAGGATTCAAAGTAAGTGGCTTGGGTTGTGGAGGAAGGAGATAAGGGGTGCAGCTTGGAGCATATTGATACCATGATTTATATGACCTTTTCTGAAGTCCAATGAATGTGCTAAAAATCAATCGCATCATTAACAAGAAAGAAAATGAAGAGAAAAGTAATAATAAGAGATATAAATACTTACCTGAGAATGATGACTGGGCAAGCCGGTGAAACTATAAAGTGGCATTAATATTTAATTATTTAATTAATATATGTCATGAAGTAAGATGTATTTTAATTATTCCTTTTGTAATTATTTTATCATGTTTTATAGGTAGCAAAGAAATCTTCCAAGTAGGATATGTATTATTGTCAACCGTTTTTGTTTTAATTCCATGCAATTTGAAGGTGCATACTACATCGTTAACATTTATTATATATTAATATCCAAGGATTAGTAGTATATAAGTTTTTCAGTCCCTCTGAGAATCTAGACCTTTCAAATATGCCTATAAGCTAACAGAGAAGAATTTTGCCTAGTTTCCAGGATTTCTTAGCAACAGATTAGAAATTTTTGTTTTGAAGGAAAAAGGGTTGTTCTTGAGTTATTTTCTCCCCTTTTTAAGAGAACATTAAACTGTGAAGAATGTTGATGATTACTCCAGAGCACATAATATAGAATGAGTGAGTCATAAAGTCTCAGAGCTGAGATCTTTACAGGATTTTCTAACCTGTGTCACAATTCTTTGGTTGAGCCCTTGAATTATCCTTAAGAGTCTTCTGTTTTTAAAGGAGGGTGACCTCCAGTCACCTTTGGTAACCAACTTCTATGTTTAACGCTCCCTGTCAGATAGTAAATTGAATCATGCTGCTGGCTGAGTGTGTTCTATTCCTTCACCTCACCCACTAATCGTATTACATGTTATACAAGGCAGTCTAGGAAGCATTGCAATTTAATGTATAGTTCATATTTATGTTTATTGACAGTAATTGTACAGCTACAGTTTGTTGTTCTATATCTACTTGTCTGAGCAAGGACAGAGGGTTTTGAATTTATTTGTTACCAAGGAAAACTAATGAAGGCAGCAGGCTTTTTGGGGGTCCTATTCAATACTGTATTCTAAATATAGGCCAGCTAGCATTGCCCTTGAATCTGTACAATTAGTATAGTGGTGATGTTGTAACAACTCTTAAAATTACAATGTGTTAAAATTAGAGAGGGACTGTAATTAGAATGGACAAGATATATTTTTGTTCATTTGTGTTGGCCTTATTTCACGTGGTAAAATTGCATGCATTTTCCTATTTACGCCCATCTAGGGAATTGACTGCTCTACCCCATGCCCTCTGGGAACCTATGGGATAAATTGTTCCTCTCTCTGCGGCTGTAGAAACGATGCTGTCTGCTCTCCTGTGGATGGGTCTTGTACTTGCAAAGCAGGTGAGTGGGTGAATGAGTCTGTTACCTGATCCTAGTCCTGTTAACTCCTAAAAGCACAGGAAAGAAACATTAACTAGGATTCTAGCTCCAGCTGTGCAGAAATACAGTGCCTGGACTCAGCAAGACCCTTAGCCAGGGAGAGCTCTCCTGCTTTCGTGAGTCAAAGGGAGAGGCTCACATGAGATTATCTCTGAAGTCGCTCCCAGCTCCAAAAGTCTGTGAGTCTCTGTGCTTTGGTGAAGCGTAAGCAAGCAGACATGTGTCCATTCCCCTAAATTGATTGGCCTGGAGTCCTGACAAGAATGCAACCAAGCACCTGATTGTACGTGGGGGCCGGATCGTGTTTATTCACAGTTGCTGCAGCAGCCGGCATCCTGGATACTCACTGTTCATGGTTCATGGGCTCCTGCTTTAAAGATGGGGTTGTTCTTTCAAACGCAAACTTTCCTTCTCCCTCCCATATAAATATTTCATTTGCTGACCTGAACAAAACTCAGCACCCCACAATGCATCACTGCGCACTAGATAGTGATGTACGTTGTGCATCTTCACTTCATCTCTCTTCCCCCAGTAGCCCGGTAGTGCCTCTCAGTGTTGGCATCCTTGACAGCTGTGCGGGTGCTTTAGTTCATTTCTGGTAGAGGCTTTACATGGCAGAGCCAATGCTCCCTGAGCTGTGGCAGGGGCACTTCTGTGCACCTCTGAGATGTTTCTCAGGTGAAGAGTGGCTTGGAAAGGCTGGGCAGAGCTCCCTGCTGCCTTTGTTTGCTCACGTGCCCTGGCACTCTTGTCGTGGCAGGCTGGCACGGGGTGGACTGCTCCATCAGCTGTCCCAGTGGCACATGGGGCTTTGGCTGTAACTTAACATGCCAGTGCCTCAACGGCGGAGCCTGCAACACCCTGGATGGGACCTGCACCTGTGCACCTGGATGGCGTGGGGAGAAATGTGAATTTCCCTGCCAGGTATGACCCAACTGGGAGGGCCGGGAGGAGCTGATGCCAGAGGGTTAGCTTATTTTTGCAGACTTCATGATTTAAAGTGCCTGGTAGTGAACCAAACCATAGTGACTACTAGAAGAATTGAGGTATTTCAACTCAGATTGGATACAGGATAGGAAAAGGAATAGATGTGGAAATTAGTTAGGCAGCTTTGTGAGAATCCCTCCCTTCCTCTCTCTTCTGGTTCCTGCCACCATTCCGCTCTGTTTTCTCTATTCTAATATACCCATATCTTCGTGGCAGCCAGTAACCAGCATTTGTGAAACACCCTGTGCACGCCTGTCAACTCTCCAAATATTGTGTTTCCATTATAATGGAAATCCTCCAGGCTTTGGGGTGGAAAGTGTCAGGACATTGAAAGGGGGGTGGTGATGGTGTCACAGAAAGCCTCAGTGAGGTGGGGAAAGGTTTGGAAACAGCTGCCTTTTAACACAGATATCTCTGAAGTCACACAAATCTCCATAGATTTCCATGGTTCAAGGCTGACTCTGTTCCCTTGACCTACTTTGGAGGCACCCATCATCAGAACCCCTGTGCCGAGTGTGCCGCAGGCCAACAGGGTGGGCAATGGGTAGTGCATTCTGTAGTAACAGCCCATTTCACTTGCTTCCTCTCACGCACGGGGTCAGTTTCCTTCCCTCTTTTCCATTGCTCTCTCTCCCTATGCTCCCGAGCCATTAAGCATTCTCTCAGTGGTGTGTGTTCTCTGCCTCCCGGGGATCATCTGATGGTGAGGTGACACCATGACCCCCTGAACTGGCCCCCTCGAGGGGGTCCTTCCACAGAGTGCTTTTCTCCCTGTGCTTCCTCCTCATTAAGTGCAGCCCATTTGGCAGCTAGAGAGCACCTAACCGGGGGCTATTCCATGCCCTCCAAACCCCTAGGACAAAGTTAGCTTAGCTTTGCCTCCTGTCATCCACCAGTGAACAGATTATCAGTGCTCTGAGGTGGGCTTGAAGATCACCCTTCACTCCCAGTCTGAGTGTGGACAAAGCAAAGCCCCCAGTCCTTTTTTTGGTATATTATTAGATGCATTAATAAATCAGCAAAGGCTGAAGATGGTTTAGTGGCTCACACTGTAGCAAAGCTAAATCCTATAAGCCTGAACAAACATTAGTAGAACCTAAAAATGTTTTTTTAATATTTTATTTTAGTAAGCACTAGACAAATGATTATGCCATCTAACACCCACTACCTGTTTAATGCTGGTTCTCGGTGCCTCCCTCTTGGTAATTTTGCAGCTTGGTGCTGTGGGAGGTTTGTAGTACTCTCCCTCAGTCAGGACCTGGCAAAAGAGCAGGGCTTATAAATGCAGAACTTTCATTCCTCTCCCACAAACTAAATGATCACGTCCGTGAAGAGTCTCATCTCTGCTGGACCACCAACGCGGACGTGCATGTGAAAACATTAAGGTCTGGGAGGGGATGAGGGCGGGGGTGGGGGTGGTGCCGACACACACTGCATCCTGGCTCAGGAGGTTGAATCAGAATGTTTCATGTGGTTTAGATGGCATCATGGAGAGGAGGATGCTAATTAGGAAAAGTGACAAAAGATGTTAATTTCTCCTAGTTCTATGTATCTCATTGGCAATTTATGGAAATGAGCTCCATCATTAGAACTGTTATTTTTTAAATTTTAGGCTTTCTTTATGTGGGTCAGGGACTTCCCTTTTCACTAATGAATAGAATGCCTTGTAGGAGAATAAAATTCTGGAGCCGTGTATGGTTGCAGATGTTAACTTATTGTGGTGATCATTTCACAATATGAACAAATATCGAATCATTATATTTTAGACCTGAAACTAATAAAATGTATGTCAGTTATACCTCAATGGGGGAAAATAAATGCCCTGTAAGGAGTACTGAAATATTTTATAAAAATCTTTAGGAACAAAAAGATAATATTTTTATGAGTTATGACTCATGGTAAGATAAATATTATTTTAATTAATTGGCATGTTTACCTATATTTGGTTTGGCATAGTTGGTTCACCATTCGTATGGTAGACATAAACTAAGGTTTGAGCGATTTAAAAATGCTTACCTCTTGCAGCCTAGCCTATATTTGGGGGGCCAAGAAGACATGGGAAGAGGTGATTGTAATGCATGCTGCTGAGAGGTGTTTGGGAGGGGAGGGTGCTGTTTCTGAAACGGCTGACTGAGGTCCCTCTCATCTCCCACCATGGGATTCCCATCCCTCATTGCTATCTTCCATGCAGGATGGCACGTATGGGCTGAACTGTGCCGAGCGCTGTGACTGCAGCCATGCGGATGGCTGCCACCCCACCACGGGCCATTGCCGCTGCCTCCCCGGATGGTCAGGTGAGAACCAAGGGCCACTACTTGAAATGGGAAACTACTTGAAATGGGAAACACGCCAACTTGTGCCTAGCGCTGTTCCTTGCTACTTCAGAGAAACATGCACAGGTCAACTTTTCAGAAAAAATTGAAAATATGGTAAAGTCTCCAGGAAGCGGACAAACTTTTTACCCAAGAAGTATTACTGCTAGGCCTAATTAATCTGTAATCCAGGGATGACTTTTTGTTGAATCAAGCAAGAGCAATTCTCTTGAGCCTTCTGGTATGGATGTTACGGAAAAACCTGAACGAACTTTTTGGCCAACCCAATAATCTATCAGAATTCACGTCATCAAGAGGGGAAAATTGTGAATTGCTGTGAAGAGTTTAGCAAGACCTCTGTGGTATTTATGAGCATTGAGGAAAGAATGATTGAAATAAACCATAAGAAAATAAGTTCACCTCAGTGAGGCAAAACTATTAAATAATTTTATGGTTAATATGCAAATATTAAAATATTTATTACTAGAAATATTTCTTACAATAATATTTGTCTTAAAAATTCATGATATGGGGCTTCCCTGGTGGTGCAGGGGTTGAGAGTCCGCCTGCCGATGCAGGGGACACGGGTTCGTGCCCCGGTCCAGGAAGATCCCCTGTGCTGCGGAGCAGCTGGGTCCGTGAGCCATGGCTGCTGAGCCTGCGCGTCCAGAGCCTGTGCTCTGCAATGGGAGAGGCCACAACAGTGAGAGGCCCACGTACCGCAAAAAAAAAAAAAAAAATTCATAATATGATTGAGGACAAATTTTCTAACCACAAGGCAGAAGTTTCTCCTTATTTATATGGCTTCTTGGTTTCAGCCAGGAAGTTTATCAAACTAACAGTGGTCTTGGGAGAAGAACCATGTTTTTACTTAGGATATATAGACTTGGGAGATGGCACTAAATGCCCAAGCAAATTGGGATCTTGCTCTTCTTTTTGATACGTCAATTCAAGGGTGTTCTAAGAAGACAAAAGAAGCCAAAAAATAAAATTTTAAACACTCATTAAGAAAAATTACTAATGGGAATGCAATAGGAAAGTTATCGGATATTGGAAAGAATGAACTGAATATATTGATGAACATTTCTTCTGTAAGTAAATTGAAATGTTAAATGCTGCTGCTGACTTAGAGTGAAATCCTGTTAAACTGGAGACAGGATTAGAGGTAGATAAATGCACCAAAACTTTCGTTTAAAATTATATTCTCATTGGAAGTCATTTGTGTGTGCCTTTGTATATATTTGTGTCTAAATATATTTGTATATATATTTAGAGAAGAGAGAGGGATTTGTAAGACAGAGCTGCTTCCATATTGGTGATTCTTCAGTATCCTCGAGAATAGTTTTTAACTTGTCCTCTAAAAGAGAAATTGATGGTAACAAGCCCAGTATTCTCTTCAGTGATGGTTCATATTTTCAGAAGATGGGTCTTTCAGAGAAGACTCTTATTATGCCTCCATACCAGAGTTGTCATGTTGAGGAAATTATGGAGTGGCCTTAACTTTTAGCAAAAATGCACACAAAGAAGACTCTAGAGAAATAATAATAAGTAATGCTTATTGAGCGCTTACTGCAGGCTTACAGCTCTATGAGGTAGAAAATATTATTTTCTCCTTTTTACAGATGAGGAAACTGAGGCAAAGAGAAGTTAAGTGGCCTGACCCAGAGTCCCAGAGTCAGTAAACATGAGAAATGGGATTTGCACCAATGCTGTCCCACCACGTAGCCAGCTCTCTTAACTTTTACACGCTACTGCCATGCATGGACTTAGTCCAATAAGTGCTGGGGGGAGAGGGAAGTTACGCTGAGATTTATTTTCAGCATGGATGAAGACTTCTGAGAATTATATGAGAGGACCATGGTGCTCAGTGCTGATAACTAGCAACCTTTTTATAGACAGATAGGTAGGTAGGTAGGTAGATAGATAGACTCACATATCATAGAATTCACCTATTTAAAGTGTAGAATTCAGTGGTTTTTAGTATTCAAACAATTGTACTGCCATTACCACTATCAATTTTAGAAGATCTTCATTACCACCCCACAACAAAAACCCTATTAGTACTTATTAGCAGTCATTCTGCATTTACTCCCAACTCACCCTCCCACACCCTTCTCTCTACTCTAGGCAACCACTAATCTACTTTCTGTTTCTGTAAACTTGCCTATTCTGGATATTGTATAGATTCATATAATATGTGGTATTTTGTAACTGGATTCCTTCTCTTAGCATATGTTTTTAAGGTTCATCCATATTGGAGCATATATCAATACTTCATTCCTTTTGACTAGCAAATAATATTCCATTGTGTGGATAGGCAACATTTTATTTACCTATTCATCAGTTGATAGACATTTGGGTTGTTCCCACCTTTTTGGCTATTATGAAAAATACTGTTATGAACATTCTTGTACAGTTTTTGTGTGGATGTATATATTTTAGGTATACACTTAGGTGTAGAATTGCTGGGTTGTATGGTAACTCTAAGTTTAACTTTTTTAAGAACTACTGCACTTGTTTTCCAAAGCATCTGTACCATTTTGCATTCCTACCAGCAGTGTATGAAGTTTCCATATCCTCACCATACTTGTTATTATCTTTTTGATTATAGCCATCCTGGTGAGTGTGAAACCTTCTCATTGTGTTTTTGATTTGCATTCCCTCAATAAGTAATGACGTTGAGCATCTTTTCATGTATTTATTGGCCATCTGTGTATTTTCTTTGTAGAAATATCTCTTAGATACTTTGCTCATTTTTTAACTTGGGTTATTTGTCTTTTTATTATTGAGTTGTAATATCTCTTTATATATTCTAGCTCTATGTCCATTTTCAGATATATAATTTGCAAACATTTTCCCTCTGTGATTATTTTTTCACTTTCTTGATGGTGTCTTTTGCCACAGAAAAGTTTTTATATTTATAAAGTTCAGTTTATCTACTTTTTTCTTTTGTTGCTTGTACTTTTGGTGTCAAATCTAAGAAACCATTGCCTAATCCTAGATAACAGTGATTTATGCCTGAGTATTCTTCTAAGCATTTTATAATTTTAGCTTTTACATTCTGGTCTTTGATACATTTTGAGTTTGTTTCTATATATGGTGTGAGGTAGGGGTCCAAATTTATTCAGCTGTATGTCAATATCCTGTTGTCCCAGCACCATTTGTTGAGAAGAACATTCTTTCCCCCACTGTATTGTCTTGATATCCTTGTCAGAAAGCAATTTACCATAAATGTGACAGCAATTATTTCTGGACTCTCATTTCTATTCCATTGATATATATGCCTATCCTTATGTCAGTAACATACTCTTTTGATTGCTGTAGCTTTGTAGAAAGTTTTAAAATTGGGACATGTGAGTCTTCCAACTTTGGTCTTCTTTATCCAGATTGTTTGGCTATCCTGGGTCCTTTGAATTTCCATATGTATTTTAGGAGCAGCATGTTAACTCCTGCAAAGAAACAAGGTGTAAAATTAAAGTGGATTGAATAAATAGATCCATGAGAGTAATATTGCCAACTTATCAATATTAAGTCTTCAGATCCTTGAACACAGGAGGCCAACAGTAACCTCTGCAGTGGTGTCTCTCAGCCCTTTGGAATTTGTTGAGAGCTTCTTTGGCTTCTGGCAGGAGTAAACTGAGAAAAACTGTAGTGTGCTTGATTTCTAGTGTTTGAGAGCTACCTTGGGAAACAGGTCAAGGCTTGTGTAATAGATTTCATTTTCTGTCAATAGGAGCTACCCACAGAAACAAGGACTCCCTAGCCCTCTAATTCCTCCCTGACTTGCAAAGCCTGAGATAACTGACTTCCCAATGTGAAATTCCACCTTCCCATGTTTCTGTTTGGCTCTTAATTACTAAATGTTAAAACTACATCCCTCCAGGGATTAAACCAGATTTTGTGACTTCACAGCGTTCTTGAAGTTCTCAAATGTAGTGACCAATACTAAGTTCTCAAAGACCACAGTGAAGCAAATAGCATTTTAGCCCCCTGGCAAATTCAGAACTTAGCTAACAAAGAAGTCACATCATTTGTTTTGGGCCATACTCCACCAAATCTACTTTCGTCTTATGAATATAGAGGAAATGTGAGATGTTCCTGAACACAACAGTCATTGATCAAGTATACACCTGCTTTGATGATTTAGAACAAGCCTGTGAAAAGCATGTGCTAGTATACATGAGAAAAGCTAGAGATATGATTTAGCCTGAAGCCAGCTAGAAAATGTGTTAGTTACATTCCATAGTCTGGGTCATGGGGTAAGACGAATGATCCCATCTGGCCTTAGACCTGTGGAGCTCCTGTGGGGATGCGGTGGCTTTGTCACACAACATAATCTTGTAATCCTCTGTCCATCTGTGACTGGTCTGCTTCTCCAAAGGGGAGGAAGTTTTGCTGCTTCATTTGTTCTATCACTTGTTGCCCACCATCTCTTTGCTTCATGGCTCCAGTGTCTAATTCCTGTGGGTCTTCTGCATGGGCTGTTGGTCTGTCAGTATCTAAGACTGCTGGGAGACATTTTTTAGAGCAGTCATCCCCTGCACTCAACAGAACACACTTGTATAAGCAAACATATATAGAGGAAAAGAAAGTTCCTGAAGTTCTGGAAAACACCCTACAGTTGGATCAAGAATTGGCTTATTTTTCTAAAAGGAAAGAAGAGTAGACTCTGTATTATGTACACAGAACACCATTTCATTGTCAAAACTGGGTAGACTCATTATTTTTCATTACATACTTGTTTTGAGTAAGTGCCTCATAAAGACATTTCAAAATAGGAAGAAAGCTTTGCTTTTCCTTTAGAGATCAGTCCAGGGAAGCAAGTGATTCTTTTTCCTTCCTCCTTATTGTGGAGATTGCTCTAGGTGAAATGTTGAGAATCGCTGGAGAGGGTAGCAAGTATGTGGGATGACAGTGAGGCTTTTGTGAAGGAATCAATGAAATCTAACACAGGGACCTGGGCTCTTCCCTCGACCAAATTGTCAAGATACTGTAGAGGCACCAAATGTGCTCAGCCACTGAGGATGGGGAGAGGCTGATCTGGCCTAGGAGTATGGATCCAGAAAGAAGGGTCAAGAGACCTTTATCCCTCTTTGCAAAGCAACTGACATACCCACATTGAGAAAGTCAGGCACTGACATGATACACTGAGGAGGTCAGCTTGCTTTCTCACCAAGAGGCTCATCACCATCCTTGTAACTTCACTCTCTTCTCTAATGTTTGACAGTCTTTTTTCTTAAAGGAAACAAGACTCTTATTTATTTCTACTATAATTGATAGTCCCATTTTTACCTAGTCATAAAATAAGTTTTCAAAATGTACTACCATAAATATTAACCAAAAGTTGCATCTGACATCCCAGATGCTATTTCCAAAAGAAATGTAGCATTTTTCAAAAGAAGAGACATGCACTTTTATTATATGTTTTTAATTAAAACCTTAATTTATTGATGTGTTTAGCCAATAGGTTACTTTATCAAACAGAGGCAGATTGCATTAAAAAAATGGGAAAAAATGAAACATCAACAAGATATAGGCTGTGTCCTGGACTCCTTCTCCCACACCTCTGCTACACACACACACACACACACACACACACACACACACACACACACACACACACACACACTCTAATAAAATGAGACTGCCTCTTCAAAATCATTATTCTGAAATTCCAGGTGTCAGTGAAATATAGTTAGGTGTATGTGTGTGTGTGTATGTGTGTTTCCAGAGTAGTGGAGTGATATGCTTTGTAAAGTTTTTCCCCAAAACAGAAACACGCTGATGTTTTTTTTTCCCTTCCTTTCTGCTCTGACTTCAGTCAGCTAGATCACCTCTTTGCTGAGTGTTACAGCTAATCAAGATTTCATTCCAGCTCTCTGGGAGGATATGCAGTCTCCAGGCTGGTTCCTGACCCTGGTTAAGATCACTGTCACCTGGGAACTCCTTTAACTCATATATTCCTGATCCCCACTTCACACCTACTAAATGACAGTCTGGAGGGTGCATGAGGAGGAGGATGGAGCCATTGCCAGCCCATAAAGTACCGTTCAGACAAATTTGGAAAAGATTTGGAATTCCCTCAGGGTGTGCTTCTTGGTGGTAGAAAGCAACGAGCTGGATTTCTGCTCTAACTTAGCCCTCTAGCCAGGGGCTCTTGTGCAGTGTACAACCTGCACAACCTTACCTGTTGGCTCTGTCTGTTATTTAAAAAGTTACCCCGGTAATTGCAGGGGCAATTACCCATCTGTGGGTTGGCTTCTGCTCTACCTTGCTACTCTAGTGATTGAAGAGGTTGGAGTCCATGGGAGCATTTCTGCGACAGAAAACCTCATAGCCAGTGGCAAAAGACTAGAGGAGGCTTAGGGATACATTCATTCCGGAACAAAAAAGTTAAATGCTAAACTGAGAGAAAGGAGATTAAGATGCCAAAGCAAAGTCTAGGAGCCTTAGGATAGAGAGTGGGACTAGCAAGGCGTGGAGAATGATGAGGAGGGGAAAGGAGAGTAGGAAGAGAGGTGGGGTGCTCGTCTGAGCCCAGCCAGGCAGGGGGCCACTGGAAAGAGGAAACACTGCAGGCAACTTCATGAGAAGAGGCCAGCTTTTCTACTCTTTTCAGCAAGCAGAACCAGGCCTGCAGTGGTCCCAGTACCTCTCCAGAAGGACAGTCCCCCTTTCTAAGTTTCCCCCCCCGACACCGAGTTTGACCAGCTGAGTAAGGGAGCTGCTGCTTCGGACACTGATCGGTGATGCCTGAATTGTCATAGTAAGGGGAGACCCAACTTTCTTTGTCAAGTGACA
>NW_020174442.1:1604540-1747954 GCF_003031525.2 Neophocaena asiaeorientalis asiaeorientalis | reverse complement strand
ACACCGAGTTTGACCAGCTGAGTAAGGGAGCTGCTGCTTCGGACACTGATCGGTGATGCCTGAATTGTCATAGTAAGGGGAGACCCAACTTTCTTTGCCAAGTGACATAGAAGTGCAAATTAAAGTGCACATGAGTTTTAATCAACGTGCTTTGCACCCAATCAGCAAATGACTCGTTATTTGACCCTTTAAGATATTGGGGCAGGAGGGTGGGAAATGTGTAGCACATGCATATGTCTGTCTGTCACATGGTCTTGGGGGAGGGAGTAATTTAAAAGCAGAACATGGGGTCCCTAAAGTGAGGGTGGAGGGAGGGGCTCGCCCTCCCAAAAGAAAGGCTGTTGTAAAAGCCAAGCTTCCAGATCCCTAATCTACCTGGCATTCCGTTCTGTTTGCTTTTATCTGGGCCCGGACTAAGGCGGGCCATGCTCTCTGGTGTTTTGTGTTGCCACTGCAAATACAAACATCTCTGATGTACATTATTTATTTATCGAGATTTATTTTCAACTTGGCTACCAGTATAGCAGTTCCTTCTTCCTTTAACGTTTATCGTATCGAAAGAGAAAAATTTGATTTAACAACCACTTATTGACTATCTCCACGTTGTATGCAACCACAGTGCTTCGGTGCTAGGCACAGGAAGATGAGGTGGCACTGGCTCCTGGCCGGCAGGAAGACATTCATGACTCTCAGGGAAGGCATTGTGTGGGCAGAGGTGGATAGGCCAGGGAGTCACTTGTCTACACTGCCATACGCCTCTGCTTCAGGTGTCCAGAGGATTAGAAAAGCAGAGATAATATTATGACTAAATAATTTAGTTCCTCTCTCCTATAGTCACCAGGCCCGGTGATTGTTAACAAATCTCACTCTTTGCTCTAATAGATATTTAGTAGCTTGTTGCTCGGGAACAAGACATCAAATCAAAATCATTTCCTTCATTCATTAACGCCCCAAATATTGCAATACTTGTATAAGGAATATAAACAATTAAGCAAGACAAGGAGTTTGGGCTAGATCTCTGAGAGGGGAAATAATGACATCCCAGATGATTTATTTACTGCATTCATGCAATCACAAATGCCTAGTGAATGCTGATTTCACGTGGAGGCCGTGGGCATAATGCATCAGGCATTAAATGCACGAACATTTCTTTAGAGCTGCTTAGCTGAAGTTTATCACGATCACTCAGCCATTGCCTAGCAACTCATGAAGGCTATCAAAGAGCTCTTTGTCCTCAGTCCTGGCAAAAACAGTCCCGCACAGACCTCCTTATCAGTGTTAGAACATTTATCAGGAAAAAATGCTTCCATTGAACTAGAGAGTCCTACAAATTTAAAGATATCCCCTTCTGATTTTGTCCCTTCTTCCAAATAGTGCAGGAAGTTGTTTCCTGAATTAACTCATATTAAAGCCTCTATCTGTACTTTGATAAACATTCCAAAAGAATTTCCTTAAGATGTCCCATAATTCTTCTGTTGCTTTATAATCTGGACTAACATTTAAAATCACAGACCTGAGCTCATCAAAGTCTGTCTTGCCCAAAATAAGCAGGGCAGACATTTCTGCCCCCTTAGCAGGGAAAAGTCCCTATTTTAGGTACACTAAACATTCACGTGTTGGGCTTCCTGGTTTGAGTGCTCTTCTCATAACTTCTTCGGAGAAGCAAGGAATGACATGGTTGCTCCATACATTTGGAAAATGGTTCTGAATATTATGTTGGAAAGAGGAACTGTGCTTATTGACTCATTCAACAAACATTTATTTAACACCCTCCATGTGCTGGGCACTGCAGTGAACAAAAGCAGGCATCATCCGTCTCTCCCTCACAGAGCTGCCAGAATTCCTAAACTACCCTGGATGGAATATGGGCGGGGGGGGATGGTCTTTCACCTGCATTCTCTCCTGCACCTCTGTGGAATTTATCTTGCCCCCAGGTGCCATTGATTTCTTTCAAGACCTTGTCATTTTTATCACTTTTTACTTGGGTAACCCAAAATAGCCACCTGACATGTCTTCTTTCTTCCAGGCTCATCGTCTTCAAACCATCATCTTCCCTCCTACAAAGCACAAATCTAACTATGCCTCTCTCCTACTTAATTGTCCATCTGGTCTCTGTTAACACCAGGAGGAAGCTCATACTCCACAGCGTGGCATCCTTGGCTCTTCCCTATGTGACCACTGCCTGCTGCCCCATTGCCTTTCCTGCTCTTCCCAGCACCAATTTCAGCTGTCCCCAACACTTGTGATTTCTGAAGGATAGACACATACTTCTTAGGGCATGAACCTTGCACCCACCATTCTGTTAGCCTGGGACCCTCCTCCACCTTCACAAGGTAACTCCTTCCCTAATCATGATCCCCAGACAGTGTTGGATATGCCTGTTCTGGGGCCATTATCACTCTAGAATTGGAGGTCTTTCTTAGAGAACCTTTCACGAGCAAGCCAGCAGTTTCTAGACCCCTTGAATGTTTATTGAGCTGAATTCTCTTTTCTGTCTTTGACAAATAAGGAAAGAAAAAGACGTCTTATAGCACTCCAGCAAGGTTGGCAAAGAGTAGGATAAGAACAATGGAAATAATTAAGGAATAAAACATGTACACAAATACACACACACACACAAAACACACAGCCCCTCCCCCCCCCCAAATGGTTAAAGCAAACTTACAATTCCCTATCCTGGAGAAAGTTTCATTGCAGGGTTAGCCCTATATGGAGGTCATATCAGTGGCCATATACCAAGTGTGACCTAGAGAAGCACTTACCTCAGTACTACCTCCTAAATTTCAGTCAGCCCTACTGCCTGAAATTCCACAGCTAGAGATTTATTTCTTAGGCTTCTAACATGTGTGCTGTCTTAAAATACTAATATTTTCTAGAGAAGATAACACCTCAGCAATAATACATTTATCTTATCTTTTTCTGACTGTAGGATGAAATGAAAGATAACAGGAGGGCATAGAGGTCCAGAGGGGAGGAATAGCGATAGGAGAAAATGGTGCAGCAAGAGGAAAAAAGACAGCTTCGTGCTTTTTTCCTGGAGTTGCCCCTTGACTGAAACATGCTTTATATTTGTCTCCAAATAGATTTGGCATTAATATCTGCAAAATGATGACTCACTTTTACTAGTGATAGAGGAAAAAAAAAGGAATTGAATTTTTAAAGCAAGTTGGTAATAGAATTGTTATAATTTACTTGCCAAGGAAAGACTTCTTTGCAGCCCTAAAATAAAAGTTATTTAAACGTAAGCTTGGTTCTGTTGAAATATGCTCAGATGATTGGAGACAGAAGGCTTGATAGATGATCTCTAGAATTCCCTGTGATTCTCTGGAAATGAAATGATGGGTAAATCATGTGAAAAAAAGCTTATCTTTGCAATGGATCTCCTTGCTATATCAGGGGCCTTGTTACTTCTATGAAAATTACCTAGATAAAGTTGATTGTAACTGATGGTTATGTTAACCAGCTGGACAAACCTACTAGAGAGGAGGAAACAGATATGAAATAAAGGATCACTTTATTCTGATTTGCCAATCTGCCCTGGTGTCATTTTTCTTGACATGCTTTGATTGAGAATGTGCTAATTAATACATAAATCATGATAATCTCTAATGTGAAAAAGCAGCATATGCTTTTTGATCTAAAGTGTATTCCATCTTAACTGCATTTATTGTCATGTAGAGATTTGGTAAGTAGTTGATAAACTAAATCACCATAAATGGCTAAATCTCCACCTCCTGCAAACACCTGTCCCACAAAAAAAGTGTCAAAAATCAGGACTAATTTTCAGGATGATTTTCAGATTAACCAGATAATCATTCAGCTTCCACTTCTTTAAAATCCTAACTCGGATTTGCCTGGGTAGCTCTAGACCAAAATGGCCAGGGTTGTCTGGAGCTCTATGAAGCAGGTTTCCCATATTAGCTGCTGCTAAATAGGAGTCCTGGCTCACCATCAGAGCTCAGGACTTGAACTTGAATAGAGAGTGAAGCCTGTAGCGGGTTACCTTTATGGGTACTTCTTTCAAATTTGGAAAACAAACTTTAGATTTGCAGCCTCTTTCAAAGTGGTTTGCTCCTCAATCCATTTGGTGCTTCTGCCTAGTAGAGCTATGAGTCAAAACACCAGCTAAGGCTCTGGGGCAGCTTTAGCACACTTGGGGAGCATAGCATTTGCAATTCCATCTCAGTTTTTCGAACGAGATTTGAAAGAAAGATCAAATATTTGTGAACTCAAGAAAGAAAATATCATAGTAGGCCAAAATTCCGCGTTTCATTTTATGAGGAACACTTAAACCCCAATTGGCTTCTAACAGGCCTGCTTGCCTTTCTTCAGCCAGCAGCCAAGCTAAAATAACAGTCTGTTGTAAGTTCAAGCGAAACACAATGAGGTCTGTGCTTTTTCATGCCTACTTAACAGCCTGTACCATGCAGAAGACTTTCAGATAGAGAAAAAAAGGAACAGTCAAAAGTGGAGTTATTTCAGCAGAAATGACTGGCCACCAGTTAGCAATGTTCACTTTATGGTTTGGGGCTGCTTCTGTGTTAAGGTTTGGGCCATGGTAACTTTTCTCCTAATCAATTTAGGAGCAAAAACTTTAATACAAAACAGGGCCTTGTCAGCCTCCTTGGTGCGGGCGGAGTTCGTGTTCTGGAATCGTCAGAGTGGGAGTGGGCTTGTTCCTACTGTGTTTTCACTTGGTCTGAGGCCAGCAGTCTCCAGTTCACTCCTAATTATAACTCATTCTTCTTGCCTCTCAATGCAAGGAGCATTTCTTTGAGTTGTGAAGTATGCTGACTTACAAGAAGGAGCCCCCTGTGGCATTTCAAATACAGATTTACAAAAGAAACTTCCATTTATTTCAAATAAAACCTGGTTTTATTTTTATTTTTTGCAACTTTGGATTTTCTTTGTTTCCTTTAGGCATTTGTTCACTCATAACTGACTCTAAAGTTTCTCTATTTCCAGGTTGAGAGTTAAACACCTGCATGTGGGTTCATAATAATCAAGAGCTTAGACAACAGCTATGAGTAACTTCATTTGTGAAATTCTGCCTGTGTCTGCCCAATGGCAGATTAAATGTTTCAAGAGGAATTTGGTGGCACAGATTAGTATATCTTTCTGTCTTGCACACTATATTTTCAAAATATTTTAAGAGTGTGTTTATTTGTTTGCTCCAGGGGAAGATTTTCTTTATGTAACACAATTTAACCACCTTTTGCTTCACCTTATCTTTTTACACTTTGTCCATTTCTCCATAAAAACAAAGAATGGGGAAGGGAGGAAGTTGCTGGAGGCTAAAGGATATAGTATTTTTGATAAATTTTGCCTTCAATAGACAGAGCCCTTGGGCTTCTCCTCTGCTCTCTCCTCCTAAAGAAGAAAAATCAGTATAACAAAGATGTTCTATTTCTTCTCCTTTATGACGCCACAGAAAACAGTTCTGGGATTATTTTAATGTTATGACGATATGATATATGGTCCAGTACATGATGATGTATTGATGTGTATAAGTGGATTTTAAGCCTTGTATCATCCCTACTCACTGCTGCCTGTGATACCTCAGAGTCGATATGGTGACCTTGGTCCTGGTCTCTGACTTAGCATCCCAGGCGCCCGCCCCAACGGCTTCTCACTCAGCCTTGCCCATGTGCCTTGTTTCAGGTGTCCACTGTGACAGCGTGTGCACTGAGGGACGCTGGGGCCCCAACTGCTCCCTGCCCTGCTACTGTAAAAACGGGGCTTCGTGCTCCCCCGATGACGGCATCTGTGAGTGTGCGCCAGGGTTCCGAGGCACCACTTGTCAGAGAAGTAAGTGTCTTGTTAGACGGCGGTTTCCATCTTCCCTTCTCAGATCTCTGTGTACAGAATCCTGATCTCTGTCCCACCCCTCAATTCATAGAAGTGTTCTGTTGCGGTGGAGGGCAGGGGAGAGTGGCGTAGGTCACCCTGTCCTTTGCAGAGCTGTCCTCACTCGATAGCCCTTCCCCAAAGGCTTCATTCTTTCCAACCTTCAGGACTAACCTAACAGATGGGGCTTTAGCCATTTCTTCTCAGGAATGATTTCATTGCCTCGTTGGCATCATCATCAGTTTCTTGATCCCGCCTTAAATCTTGCAAATGGTGTTCCAGAAATCCATTGACCTGTAACTATTTTATTCAACCATTTTGGCATTGGCCTTACCTCAATTACCAGAAGTCAACATCAACCAAGCTTTGCGGCAAGTCATACATCCTTCTAGTAGTCTGAAAGCCAGTGCTCGGGGGAAAATAGGATTGCAGAGCTTAAAATGGGGGCTGATGACATTGGTCAACAGAATTTTTGAGTTAGGGAGTGATCCACAAGATTTCCCTCGATCTTTTAGTAAATGTAATCAAGAAAGGAATATATGACTAATTGTAAGATACATTATTCTATTTTTTAAATCATGATTTTTTGCATTAAGTGTTCTATGCTGTCATTCTATACTTAAATCCAAATAATGTCTTGGGAAGAGCCTAATTATAAAGCATTTTACTTTTTCACTTTTCAGTCACAGTCATTAACCTGGACCATTTTGAGGAAGAACAATCTTTTAATTCTGACTGTAGATCTATTTATTGCCAGAAATGACTCTTAAAGAATAAAGGATTAATGTGTGGCTTGAAAGTATTTATTTGGGCCTTGTTAGTGTTTAGAATTTTATTTATTTAATTTATTTGCTCAACAGAAATTCCTCAAGCCCCTGCTCTATGCCAAGCTTCGAGCTAATTGGGGCCATAAATGGGAAAATAAAGAGAACTAAGACATTTTGCCTGCCCTGAAGCAATTCAGAGTTTACTGGCTTCTTTTCATTATTAAAGAGTGCCCTCATTCCTTTTGTTGTTGTTTTATACTTGGAAAATTCTCAGTATCATTAAGAAGAATTTTTTTTTTTAACCTCAAACTTGAACTAGATCCTTATGTGGAATAAGAGAGAAACACATCTCCGGGAAGATAACTATTTCCTTTCTGTTTTCAGTCTGCTCCCCTGGTTTTTATGGGCATCGCTGCAGCCAGACGTGTCCACAGTGTGTGCACAGCAGTGGGCCCTGCCACCACATCACAGGCCTGTGTGACTGCTTGCCTGGCTTCACAGGCGCCCTCTGCAATGAAGGTAGGGTGCGCAGGCTTTGGGAGAAATACGTGGTGGTGAGCACGCCCCATGCAGCCTGTCCTCAGGCTTCCCAAAGGACACGTGCGTCTTCAGCTAGCAGCTAGCGATGCCTTCTGGTATGCTGTGGCTGCAGCTTCTGTAAATATGACTTTGAGCTTTGGAAAAGCTGGCTTGCCAATCCAGCACAATCTCTTTATTCTCTGAGCTGTGCTACTTTTCAGTTTTAATTGGAAACAGCCTTCCATGAAAAATCAATATGAGGAAGGATTTTGATTCCCTGAGCAAGGAGCCAGGAAGATTTCTAGAAATGTGGTGATGTCTCCTGATTTGTGTTGCCTTAATGAGGGTCTTTGGCTTCAGATGTTTGTAAAAATGAGCTCATTCAGGATGAGGGATGCTCTTGAGTGGAGGCAGTTACCAAATGGACGGCTGGGTTGATGACCTTTAAAGTCATTTCCTATCCGGAGTCTAGGGTTCTGTGAGATGAGATGTAATTGTGAGTTTCTGACCTATGATTTATTCACAGTGTGTCCCAGTGGAAGATTTGGGAAAAACTGTGCAGGAATTTGCACCTGTACCAACAATGGAACCTGTAACCCCATTGACAGATCTTGTCAGTGTTACCCAGGTTGGATTGGCAGTGACTGCTCTCAACGTAAGTCTTGTTTGGGAACAACTGATAAACCATTTATTTACATTTGTTTTCAAATTCTTTAGGATTGAAGTATGAGTATTTAAATAATCAAGAAAGACTATATGAATAATTATAAGATATGTTATTTTAATTTTTAAGTGGCTTTTTTCCCCTCAGTAAGAGTTCTATGCAGTGGTCCCGAATTTAAATCCAGCTCATGTCTTGGAAAGAACCTAAATAGGTAGCACTTTGCTTATTCACTAAAATGATTCTTCATTTGTAAAATGAGGGTCTTGTACTCAGAAAATCCATCAGAAGTTCATTCCAGACTTCAAGTGTCGGCTATGATTTTTCCCTTGCTCTTGGGCGAAAATGGTACACACAATCATGGGAGAAATTTTTTTCATTTTTTAATTACTTCATATTTATTTATTATCTTCTTGGGGCCATATTCCCTACTGGGTAACCATATAGAAATTGTGTTTCTTCTTTTAAGTAGTTCTTGAAGTGTTAGTATGAATAAAAAGTACTTCTTTGGTAAATCAAATATTTTACCCCATAATTTTAAAAGTTATTTCACAGATACTTTACCTGAGGTTCTGGTTGCTCTTCAGTGGGCGATGACCCCTAATGATTTAGTCTGATTATTTTCCACTTTGTCCAGTTAAGAGTTTTTACAGTAAACCAAGTCTTACAAACAAATGGGAACCTTCACATTTAAAACAAGCCTCTAGGGACAGCTCTAGAGTAGAGTGACACGTGCAGGTTTAGACATCACAGACGTGAATTATATGACCTTGGGTTCCTTAACTTCTCTCGAGTCACACCATCTTGTGCATATGGTCTCTGCTCAAATGTCCTCTCCTCAGAGAGGCCTTCCATAAAGGAGTAGCCCCCATCATTCTTGTCCCCCTTTCCCTATTTTATTTTTTCTTATAGTCCTTTCTGCCCTTATTTTTTTGGCCAGCTGGGTGGTTGGTTGGTTTGCCTGCCTCCCCTACTAAACTACAAGCTTTCAGAGGGTGGTCTGGACCTTGTCTTGTTCTCTGCTCTCTCCCCTGGGCCTAGAACAGTGCTGGGCATATATAGGTCTCAATGTGCGTTTGTTAAATAACTAAATCTGTAAATTTGGAATGATGTTTACTCTGCCCACCTCGCCCTGCAGTCTGTGTACGAATACCGTGTCTGTCATGATGGCTGCTGTCGCCATCAGCATTACCATCTGGAATTGAGACTGATGTGGAGCACGGTCTTTCTCAGTCCCTATGCTCACTGCTGACCTGTCACACGCGAGGAGCTGTGTAAGGCGGGTGGGATCCTCTCTTCGGGGTACTGGCCTCAGGACTCTCACAGAGCTCTCCATGCATGCTGTGCTTTCAGCCTGCCCACCTGTGCATTGGGGTCCCAACTGCATCCACACGTGCAACTGCCACAACGGGGCCTTCTGCAGTGCCTACGATGGGGAATGCAAATGCACTCCGGGCTGGACGGGGCTCTACTGCACTCAGAGTAAGTGGCATGCCTTCGGAGGCTCACCAAGGGGGGGGCCACCCCCGGGGACACAGCCCCGCCCTGCGCATGCATGAGCTGAGCTCCCCAAGGTTCCTGGCATTGGAGGGTTTTATCACCCAGTGACCCTGAGACGTCTAAATTCCTCTAGGCAGTTAAGAGATACCACGTTCCAGATTTGCTGTCCCTGTGTCATATCAGGACACTGAGGTGGAGCGATGCTATAAGTGACGGTGTGCAGCTTCTTTCACTTCTCTCCTTTCACCAGGCCCTATTTACATGGCTCAGATTCCCTGTCATTTATTCTGGCAGCACAAAGGTTAGGATAAGTGGCAGTGATGAGAAAGGAAGTGAAGACAACAAGCCTCACTGCCTGACCTAATGTGTGCTCCTGGAGAAGACCAATTCTGTGGGTCTTGAATTTTAGCGAGCTCCGGAATCACCCGGCTGGCTGGATAAACACAACTGCTGGCCCCGCTCCCAGAGTGATTCATTAGGTCTGGGGTGGGACCTGAGGATTCACATTGCTAACAGCCTTCCAAGCGGTGATGTCAGTCTGGCATC
The DNA here is from genome assembly GCF_003031525.2 of Neophocaena asiaeorientalis asiaeorientalis. Taxonomy (NCBI): domain Eukaryota; kingdom Metazoa; phylum Chordata; class Mammalia; order Artiodactyla; family Phocoenidae; genus Neophocaena; species Neophocaena asiaeorientalis. The sequence goes on along the minus strand of NW_020174442.1, from coordinate 1,738,114 downwards.
ATGCTTTAAGAACCACTAGTTCTTTTTTTCCATTTTATGTCACACAATGTCTTCACTGTCTCTTCTTCTATGAGGTTTTTAGCGTCATAGGGTATAATGTACAAAGTACTCCACAGCTCAGTACTGTTGGGATAAGAAGACTGATCTCTGCCCTCTTGTCTTCAGTGGAATAAAGGAGGCAAGACAGGAAAGCATGTATTATGGTGATCAGTAATAATAATATATGATTTTAAATCACGGAAGTGAGCTGAGGAAGAAAGATGGGTCAGAAATCAGTCAACTCTTATTTAATACTAATTAGAGAACATAATTAGAGAACAGACTGAACAAGTCTTTTGGAAGTTTCTAGAAGGGGGTGTAGACCTTGAGCCGTGATTTGGAAGGAAAAATTGACGAGGAGGGAGGTTGTCTCAAGCATATTCTGCCAAGATTGTATATATAGAAAGTTTTTCAGCTCTTCAGAGAAAAGACAAAGGAAAAGTTATTGTGCGTAATTCTAAAATTAGGACCTGCTTCAATCAGGGGACCTTTTGAAGTAAAAGTAGCACAGCACAGTGGGAAGAACATGGGGTCTGGAGCCAGACCTCCCCGTGTTTGTATTGTAGCCCTGCCATCCTGCCATTTGCTGGCTGTGTGACTTGGGCTCAGTTTCCATCCATAGGGTGAGAATATCTATCCCTGTGTTTCTGGGTTATTGAAAAGATTCAATGAGAGGATGCAGGAAAAGAATCTGGCACAGAGTAGGTGCTGAATAATTATGTGGAAATGATGTCATTGCATGCTGGCATCCATGCTCTGCCTCTGTTTCTTGAAAGTTGAGCTTTCGTTAAAACTTCTATAAGAAAAAGGGAAGATTAAAAAGCACATGTGATGCTTGGAAACAGCCGTTGAGCAGCCCGCATTGAAGTTTTCTTGATGGCAGAGAGCCCTGAAACACTCTTGCAGGGCAGCTGCTGGCCCAGGAAAGCCCATAGGGCTGTGCATGTTCTCATCCCAAAGGCCCCAGTAGGGTGGGTCTTGAAAATTGTGCAGCAGTAAGAAGGCTTATTGCTTTTTTTAGCAATGCACATATGAAGTGCAGGTTTTATTAAGATCAGAATTCTACCACACATCTTTGCTAAAGAAGATACTATTACATAAGAGAGTAACAGATAGGGAGGACAGGGCTAGTAGCAGATTTGGAGACATTCTGTACTATAAGTAAAAGCATGTAGATAATTTTAACAAAGTACTCATTTCAGTCCATGGAATTTGAGTCCAGGATTCTAGTAGTTGACTGAAAAACATGAAAGGAAATGTCCCCGGACTTCCAGGGGTTGATGGAATGCTTTGTTAGAAGACACCAGCTTGCCTCCAGGGATACCAGCGATGGTTAAACCGCCCCAGGCGTGGAACTGCTCTTCTCCCTGCTCTTGAAGTACAAGTTCCTCCCAAGAGCTCCATCTTGGGACTTCAAAGAAGCCATTGTGAGAAGCTGCGATGTGCATTATTCTCTTTATTCTCTCTCTACTGGCTCAGCGTCCTTCAGGTTCAAACAAACATGTTGGAGGCGGAGCTGGGTTTCTCCTCAGCGGGCTCTTGACTCTGCTGTCCTTCCTTCTCGCACAGGATGTCCCCTGGGCTTCTATGGAAAGGACTGTACGTTGATATGCCGGTGTCAAAACGGAGCTGACTGCGACCACATCTCCGGACAGTGTACTTGCCGCACCGGCTTCATGGGGAAGCACTGCGAGCAGAGTGAGTGTGAGAGCGAGGCATCTCTAGGCGCTGTTATTTCCCCTATAACTCCTGACGATGCGAAGGCAGGACCCACAGCTTTGAGGTTGTTCCGCCTGATGGCTGGTCCATTAACAGCGCGGTTGACTTCCTTCCCCTCCCAGAGACCCCGCTACCTTGGGATTCTTGCTGGCTGTCCTTGTCCTCAAAATTCTTCTGAGGACCTGATCAGCGCTCTGGGTGGAGGGGGTGTGGCTACAAGGATGAAGACAGAATTCAAGTTTTCCATCTGTTCATCCTGGCTCTTTCTCCCTCCCCTTCTTATTTTTGGAATGTGGCTGCTCAGAGCTTTAAAAGAGGCAGTCAGGCATTCCTCACGGCAGAGGCAGTGCCAGGGTCTCGCAGTGGAGGGGTGTGTGTTCGGTAGGGCCAGGTTGGGTGCACCGGGGCAGAGGGGCTGGGAGCCCAGTGCCAGCCCCGCCGTGGGGGAGGGGTGAGTCCGTGCAAACACGGCCATGCTTTTGACAACCTTCTCTTGATAGTGCTTTTATACCGTTTCCAGTAACTACTCCTCATCTGAGTATTAACAGCCTTCCAGACAATATATTGCCTTCAGTTTTTTTGTTGTAAAACTCCCACTCAGGGAGCATATACTCTATTGGAATTCCCCATCCTTATGGTTCCATTTCTACCCCAGCAGCTGTGCCTCTGCTCACAGGGCTGTAAGAACATTAGCCTTAGACTGAGTATTTCAAAGTAGTTTATCGTTCCTTTCCTCTGTGACTTTCATTCAATGTTCAAGATGAATAAATCAGGTCTTAGGGCCGTATGAGGCTCACTCTTTCACCATAAATGACAGGAAAGGTGCAGGATGTTTACATTCTGCTTACAGAGGGTGTGCTCTTGAGAAGGTTGCAACAAAGATTACATGGCTGTAGGAGCAATGTGGCCTGGAAAGGTTGATCAGCAGAGTAGGACTTTGGCAACAAAGCACTACTCTCCCTCCACGACCCCTCCCCAGAACCTCACAGCACCACTGGACAGCCAGGTTTGCCTGGCTGTCTGTGTGCCAAACTCTAGAATATATCTGCCTATCCTCCCATCTAGTAAATAACAAGAGTGACATCCAGGAATCGGCCTGGACAGAGATGGCCCCATTTCAGTTTTGCACTGCTAGTTCATTTAATCAGGAAACAGATACTGAGTCCCACAGTTGCCTGCACACTGCTTTGTGTATATAAATATTATGTGTATGTGTATAAATGTCTAAACATATATACACATACCTATATGCCTAGAAACCAGAATAAGCTCTAAACTGACTTTCACTTGAATGCCAGAATGGTTATGGGCTTATCAAATAAAAACATTTTAAGTGCTTCCATGATGACTCTGAACATCAAATTAAAATGTCCCTATTTTTGGAGACTTTTCCTAATGCTCGTGTGTAAATAGAAACCCTGTGTCTGACAGAGAGCTCTGATAGTAATAGCACATTGCCCCCTGCTGCTCACTTTACGAAAAACATCAGTATTTTGTCATGATAATTTTTACATTTAACATGCCTAGTATATTCTTTGAAATTCATGCCCAACTCCTTTACAAGTTTTTACATCATAAAAATCTCACTACTTTAGTCTCTCAGTCTTCAACCTGCAAATCCAAATTTTGAGCCTTTCTGTGGTAAATGAAGTTCTTACCTAGAAAATTAACAAAGCTTGCCCTCTCCCTCTTCCACTGCTCCCAGCTAATCCAAGTCAGAATGTGCTGTCAGGAGGCTCCTAAAGCCTACAGTAAAATGTTCTCAAAGAAGCATCTCTAGTTTACACTTTTCAGTGCAGTCCCCTTCTATCCCATAGTTTTGCCTGGTGGAGTCATCTCAGATTGCCCTTAGTGATGATCTTCATCAGCTCCATTGGGGTTCCACAGACACTCTACAAAACTCCATCAGGGAGGTGGGTACATACAATAGAACCTGAAAGTGCCGAGAGCCGTGACGAGGACCTCAGTCTCCGGCCCTGTGCTGCCTGGCCTGTGAGTCCCAGCATGACTTGGCACACCAGCCAGCTCTAGGGCACCCTAGGTGGTACAAGTCTCCTTGGACAGGGATCCCCTGGAAGGGCTGGCCTCCAGGCACACCAGATCATACAGTAAGACCCTTGCCCCAGGTTCCCAAGGCTGGAGAGCTACATTGGACTCTCATCTTCTTCTCAGAGTGCCCTGCAGGAACATATGGCTATGGCTGTCGCCAGATATGTGACTGTCTGAACAACTCCACCTGTGACCACATCACCGGGACCTGTTACTGCAGCCCAGGATGGAAGGGGGCACGATGTGATCAAGGTAAGGATGCTAGTAAAGGATACTTACTCAGATGAGGACACTAAAGCTGAAAGAAGTTGAGTGATTTGCCCAAGGTTACATATATCTAGAATATGTTAGTGTTTTGATACCAGGTTTGTCTGATTCCAAAGCTCATGAGTTTTCCACTGTGCCTACAATTTTTTTCAGCTTTATTGAAATATAATTAACCTGTAAAAAGCAACACACACATATATATAATTATACTGTATATATGTATACACACACACATATATATATATAAAACACATATGTACAACACAAAGTATACAACTTGATAAAATCTGATGTATGTATTCACCCATGAAACTATCACCACAATAAAAATAATGAATACATTCATCAACCCCCCAAAGTTCCGTCCCTGCCACCACTAGGTCCCAGGCGATCACTGATCTACTTTCTGTCACTATAGATTAGTTTGCATTTCCTAGAATTTCATATACGTGGAGCCATACTGTACGCTTTTTTGCCTGATTTTGTTTATTCGGTATAATGAGTTTTGAAGCATGTTGCTGTGTGTATCAAGACTTCAATTCTTTTTATTGCTGAGTAGTATTCTATTGTGTGGGTATACTGTAATTTGTTGACCCATTCATTCACCTGTGATGGACATTTGGATTGTTTCCAGTTTTTGGCTACTGCAGGTAAAGCTATTGTGACCAGTAGTGTGTCAAGTCTTTGGGGACATAGGCTTTCATTTCTCTTGGGTAAGTTCATAGGAATAGAAGGATTGGGTCATATGGTATGTGCATGTTTAGCCTTTCAAGAAACTTGTGCCTGTGGTTTTTCACTAGGGTGTATATCACAGTCACCCGGGACTACCTGCAATAGACATAGTCAGTCCTACTTGGGCAGTTCTGATTCTGGGGTGGATGGCTCCCTTGAGAAAGATGGTTCTGAAGCATGGCCTTCAGAGAGCTCCTAGCGCATGTGGTGCTTTCTCTATGTCATAAACACATGGGCTGTAAAGGCTTCAGAAAATTCATATAGTGATGTAAGTGAAGTCATCTTAAACAGTAATCTATGTGGGTATTCCTATTTAACTTTCTTTCGTAAAATAACTTTGACATGCTCATGATTTGTATTTGACCATCATAACAATACAATGTCACATTCCACAATAACATTGTTGTTACAAATACATTGTAATCACACTACACTGGCCTTGGTGCCTGCCTTTTGGGGCAGGCTGTCTTATAAGGTCTAGCATTTAGAATCATAAAGTCATAGGGACATTTGAGCTGGAAGTACCTTCATGGAGGCCATGAAGGATGTATTCATTATTTCCTCTTTTACAGGTGATGAAACTGCAGCCTAAGAGCTTAAGGGAAAGTTCAGAATGTATGGATCAATTTTTTTAGATGCCAGGTTTCTTGATTGTCAGCCCCACTTGTGCCTTCACTTGATGGAACTCAAGGAAGAACTATGTAAAATGAAATTTTGAATTTTAATGAGTAAGGTTTTAGGGTGATGTTACCAGGTATTATTGGGACAGACCTTTCTGTCATAGAAAATACCTCATAGAACATATCTTCTGTGGTAAAAGGCTCATTGAAATTAGGATAAGACAGATCCTGATGGCAGGCGGACTCTCAACCACTGCACCACCTGGGAAGCCCTGGGCTAGATTTCTAATGGACTTATTCTTGACTGGAAGGAAAATTACTTTCCTCTTAGAAATGCTAAGGATAGACATATAGTTAGGCACTTGCATTAGCCATTCATAAACTTAATGTTGGATAATAAATAAAGAACAATAAAAATTAGATAAATTATTACCCCCAAGTAACTGCTGATCTAAGCGTTTGGTTGGAAATCTGTGAGAAGCTCTCAAACCCTACTGTTAAGTCTTTGGGTTCAGGAAATCCTGTCTCTTTTTTGAGGCTTAGAGAAGCCCTCTTCTGGGCACAGACAAGCCAACAACATCTGAACATGAGGAATGTTTGTTTTTCCTTCTCTGTTTCCAAAAGTTTCTAAATTGACATTTCATGAACTGAAAATATCCAGGCATTAGCACAGTGGGAGATTTTTGTAAATAGAGACCAAATATGTATCTGGCACATTGTCATCGTTACTCACATCTCTTTTTCTCCTTTTCTAGCTGGTGTTATAATAGTTGGAAATCTGAACAGCTTAAGCAGAACCAGTACAGCTCTCCCCACTGATTCCTACCAGATCGGGGCCATTGCGGGCATCATCATTCTTGTCCTAGTTGTTCTGTTCCTCCTGGCGTTGTTCATTATTTATAGACACAAGCAGAAGGGGAAGGAATCGAGCATGCCAGCAGTCACCTACACCCCCGCTATGAGGGTCATGAATGCAGACTATGCCATTTCAGGTGAGACTGGACTCACTAGAGGCATTTTATTCCTTGAAAAATGAGGCTTTGTCCTGGTTCTTTGAAACTGAGCATTTTTGGCTGTGCTGCCTGTTGTTATTGTCAATCAGCCTTGAGAAAATTTTATGTTTGGAGAAGATGCATTGTTAGAAATGCGTTTTATGTGACAACAGTGGTAAAATCATCACTGTTGTCTTCTATGAGGGATTTAAAATTGGATTCATTATATGGTTGCTTTAAGTGTTGGGAATTTCAACCTGGAAGGAGCTTTGCTGGGCACCCAATCCCAAGCTGTTGTCATATGTGGGGGACAGGGTGGGGAGAGGAGGAGGTGGCCATAATTTTATCGAGGTCATGGAGCAGATCAGGGATGAGGACCCGGTCTTCTGTCTCTGGCCTTGCATTCTTCCAAGGTGTCTTCCAGCCTGTCCTGGGGCACATGGGAATCATTAGCTGCACAGCAACCAAGTTATATAAGAAACAGTTTGGAGGGACTTGCAAGAACCAAGGCTGTTCTTTAAGAAAACTCTTTTGAATCTTCCTTTCTGTCACGAGACCCCATAAAAAGTAAATTTTTAAGTGACACACTCAATCCTGAGAAGAAGTAACCACATAAGTGAAGAATTTGGAAACTTAAGGTATTTATTAATTTGGGGGCAATCACTGAAGGATTTCAGGTGGGTTACATGTTTGTAAATAAAGTGATTCCGGGGGAATCCATAAAGTAGCTGATTTACTTAGTAGTGCACTTCTAGTGTGGAATATTGTGTCAAGAATTCGAGTGTTTAAAAAAAGAGGAAAGTTACAGCAGAAGTAGCTTCAAAGTGATGCCTTTCCAGTTTCTACAAGCTCCAAAGCAAAGAGCAGTTGTTGGTGGATACTTTCACACTTTTCCAGGAGGCAGGTAGGAAGGCAGATGCCTGCTGCCTCTAGAGGCTTTGCTGCATATGCAGGGCAGGAGGGGATTCTGTCCCGCCTGTGATATGGATGCAGTCCAAACATTTGTTCTTGTTATTTTGCTTCCCTCTTTCCCACGGGCATGTAGGGAGCCTCCCATCTTAACCATTTCCTTCTCTTCTGGCAGAAACCCTTCCTCACAGCAATGGTGGAAATGCTAACAGCCATTACTTTACCAATCCCAGTTACCACACACTCACCCAGTGTGCCACATCCCCTCATGTCAACAACAGGGACAGGATGACCATCGCAAAGGTGAGAGGAAATGGTCTAAGCCAGTGAGGGTGGGCAGGAGAGAGAGGAACGAACAAGCGTGTATGAGGGCTACTGTTTGCCAGCTGCCGTTCTACGTACATACGTCTATTATCTCATTTATTCCTCTAAACAATCCCATGGGTGTGTATTAGGATCTCAGGTTTACTGACAAAAACCCCTAAGTAATGGGGAATTTAAGTCACTTCCAAACATCGCTTGTGAGTGAGGCTGCCACGAGGTGAGTCATCTCACTCTCTCTACAACTTGTACAGTTTTCATGGCACTTCTTTGGAAAAATGTTTCTAACATTGCATGAGGTTCTAAAGTAATGTCTCAGACCAAACCTATAGCGGACTCAGGCCTGGGTAAAATTGCCAAGTTTGACTTTTGTGACCACCTGTCTTCTAGTGCCCTTTCCTGGCCACCCGTACTTGAGTAACGACAACAACAGTAATATGCATTTATTTCACTTGAACCACATGAAATTGAATTTTTGTGGGTCAAAAATTATCAAATAGAAACAACCTAATACTATGTGACAAGCAATTCTAATCATTTTACAAATTTCTATTTGTAAAACGATTAGAATTATTTAATCTTCACACCCGTCCTTTGAATCAAGAGTCATTATCCCATTTTACAGATGCCAGTAGAGGTTGGAGGCCCCAGAGTGGCTCCTCTGGTACCACCCAGTTCACCCCCAGGTCTCTTCCACAGTGCTCTGAAATCCCAAACATTTCTCCCTTCCAAACTGCACCTGAATTATATTTCCAGTCTCCGTTGTCTAATTCCAGCTCTCTGTTAGAAGAAAACCAAGCTAATTAAATTAATTCAGTTGCAATTAAATTAATGCAGCTGGATTTTAATTATAGTGCCTCACAGTTAAATAGCACTTCATATTCTCCAGAGATTTTGATATTTATCATACCATTTGTTCTTATTCCCATTCAGGGAGGGAGCAAAGTAGATCATCTTATCCTCATGCTTATGGCTAAGAAAACTGCTAAGAGTGACTCGTACAAGATCATACAGTGTTTGATGGGAAAGCTCAGACCAAGAATTTGGTTTTTTCAGTTCAAAGTTCCATGTATGTAAACCCAAGTAAGGTCTAACTGGCACAGAGGCGACAGCAGGAAATGGAGGAGTTGCGGCAGTGGAGGGAATGGTTGGGGCCGAGGGACACATACTCCTGCTGCCTCTAAGTCCTGCCAGGTCGGAAGCGGTCACCTTGGCCTCTTGGTTGCATCCTCATGTAAGGACCGGTCCTTGATACATGCCATGGACTTACTTTCCCCAGATGGGTAACACTTCACTGTGCCATATTGTATTTTCTCTTTAAATTTTTTGTTGTTTATATTTTTAACAGTCAAAAAACAATCAGCTGTTTGTGAACCTGAAAAATGTGAATCCTGGGAAGAGGGGCCCTGTGGTGGATTACACAGGCACGCTGCCTGCGGACTGGAAACACGGCGGCTACCTCAACGAGCTTGGCAAGTCCCCCCACTTCCCCACCTTCACAAGCATCTTTGTCTTTTAGTCACCGCAAACAGTCACAGATTCACGACAGTGCCAAAGCGATCTATTGAAAACATGCATGGAAAAACAAAGCCATAGGATTATACCTAATCCCTGTATGGGGCTTTTACTGTCCTAAGGGCTTTATTTATTCAACATTTATTGAGTTCTTACTATGAGCCAGGAATTGATAAAAAGAGACAAGGATCTCTGCCTGCTCGTAGCTTACATCCCACCTCTCCATGTATTAACTCACCTAATTCTCACAAGAACTGTTATAGGTACCATTATTATCATCATCATCTCCCTGTTACGGTTGCGAAACTCAGTCATAAAGAGGTTAAGTAACTTGTCTAAGTTCTCAAAGCCTATTAAATGGTGGAGCTGGGATTTGAACCTAGTCAGCTTGGTTCCAGGGTGTGTGCTTCTCTTTGTTCTCTGTTAATCTGAGGCACCCTCACTAGAGGCCCTTCCTCTTTTAGGTGAAGAAATAGAGATATCAATTAGATATCTAATAGTAAGTCAGTGGTTCTGAAAATAATAAGTCAGTGGTTCTCAAACGTCTGGGAATCGGGACCCTTTCATACACCCTTAAAAGTAATCGAGGAGCCCAAAGAACCCCTACTGACATGGGTTATATCTGCTGATATTTACCATATTACAAATAAAATCTGAGAACATCTTAAAGAGCTAGTTATTAATTTATAATAACATCTCATTTCATGATAACATAAAATACATTTTTATGAAAAATAACTACATTTTCCAAAATGAAACAAAAAAAATTAGTGAGAAGAGTGGCACTGCTTAACACTTTTATACATCTCTTTACCATCTGGCTTAATAGAGGACAGCTAGATTTTCATATCTGCTTCGTGTTTGATCAGTAGTGATCTTACACTTGGTGTGGCTCCTGGAAAACTCCAACATACACCTGAGAGAGAATGAGAGTGGAAAGGACAAATAGTGTTATATTATGATGAGAACACAACATTTAATCTCGGGGCCCTCCTGCAAAGGGGCTGGGGATTCCTGGACCACACTTAAAGCACTGCTCTGACACCCCATTGAACATGTGGTGCAGTGCCTTACTTTCAGGGAGGAGCGGGATGATATGGTAACTAACGTGTGCAGTGTCTTAGGGGCAGCAAACCCTTTCATATGTATTTATTTGGTGGTGAGGTTGCCAGGAAGTCCCATTAAATCGGAATTTCAGATAAGAAACAAATACTTTTTGTATAAATATATCCCAAATATTGCACGAGGCAAACTTATATGAAAAATTATTTGTTGTTTCTCTAAAATTCAAATTTAACTGGACCTCCTGTGTTTTTATTTACTAAATCTGGCACCCCCTACTGTGTGGGCCCTTCCACAAATCTTGTTTTATAGAGGAATAAGCAAAGAGGTTAACTCTCTTGTCCAAGATTTCATAGAAGGAAGGGGGTAAAATTGGGTCTCACAGTTGGTCTTCTGCCTCCCCTCACTTCGATCCTTCTGTGAATACCGTAGATGTCAACTCACCTGAGCCACATGGAGGAACCAACCCCTGTGGGCTCTGGAATCCCCTCTTACTATGGAAATGGAAATGTTTAAGTAGCAAATGAGTGCAAATTCTTAACTTTTATCTGCATTCTTCAATTGATAACGAACATTATCACTAGGATGTGTATTTCTACATACTTAGAGTAAAATTACTTACATACCAGATTCACATTATACTTACTGGTAAAATCACTTAACTTTAGGGAGGTTAATAATCTAGCTCAAAGAAGTACGTGAATTGATAATAGTAAAATACCACCCAGCACTAATGAGGGAATAGTTCTCTCATTCTATCTCCACTTAATGGAGTTTGTCCTGATTCCAGAACACAACACACAGTCACTGTAATTGTCACATATAAATTTCTCCGCTTTCTGTCTCAGTGAGACCCAAGGGACTGATTATAAGTAACATAAAATCTTCATTGGAAATTCTGGATCTCCTTGGCTTGTTCCCATCCAAAAGTAATTCTGCATTTAATATCCCTGTAAAGTTGTTGCATAGAAAAAGTCTTTTCTTACAAAGAACAGAATAAGGCACATTATGGATAATGAAGTGTGTAGTAGTTTTAAATGATGGGAAAGTTGTGATGCTGTCTGAAAGAACCCTGAACTTGACACAAAAGCTGTGAGATCAATTCCTGGTTCTGTGATATGACACCGTGCCAGTCATCCTCTCAAGACTGATTTGTTTGTTTGTAAAATAGAGATAAAGATCATGTTCTGGCTCATTGTATGAAGTAGATTAACTGGAGAATTTGAAAGTGCCTGTTCAGGGATTGGGACAGACAGGAGTTTATGAGGAAGCCCACCTGCTTCCTTGTTAAAACTGCACCCTGATCTTCCAGGACAGAGAAGAGGGAATCTTCCATGAGTGGCTGGTCTCATAGCCCCACTCTTGTTCCCTGATTTACTATCCATCCCATGTTGCTCCTCTCTTTAACCCCTTGGGGAAGGCTAGCCATTGCACAGCCAAGATCAAGACAGACATTTAACAAGACTTTGCCACAGTTTGGAGATGGCCAAGGGAATTAGGCAAAAAATAACATAGAGTTCTTTGATTAGGCTGCTGTCAGGCCATAGGCTGCCTGTCTTCACCGGGTCCTTTTAAAAAGTCCAGAATCTCTAAGACCACCCTTACTTCTGATACCAACTACAAGTTCAAGTGTCCTCAAGACCACCCACAGGATCAATAATTTGCTAGGAAGACAGAACTCACTAAGAGCTGTTATACTCATGGTTACAGTTTATCACAGCAAAAAGGTACAGATTAAAATCAACGAGGGAACAGACACGGGGCAGAGTCCAGGAAAGTTCAAGTGTGAAACTTCCAGTTGTCCTTTCCCAGTGGAATCATAGAAACTGCTAACTTTTCCTAGCAACAATGTATGACAAACTATTACATATATAGAATAGATAAACAACAAGGTCCTACTGTATAGCACAGGGAACTATATTCAATATCTTGTAATAAACCATAATTGAATATGAAAAAGAATATATATATATATATATAAAACTGAATCACTTTGCTGTAGCTCAGGAACTGACACATTTTAAATCAACTGTACTTCAATAAAATAAATTTTTTAAAAAAGTGTTACAGTAACTGAAGCACCATTCATTTATATGACGCTTCAGAGTTTGCAATGCCTTTCCCTATGGTCTATTTCACTTCATGTTCACAACAACCCTGTAAGACTTAGAAGGTGGGTTGCGTTTTCCCCATTTTAGACATAAGAACATTGAGGCTCAGCGAGTTGAACATCTTGTGTAAAGTCAAGTAGCTAACAAGTGATGAGATCCCAGTCCTTTGTCTCAGTTCTAGCCTGACAGTGTCCTTTCCACCAAGCAACCTTGAATCAAGTCTACTGATTCATCTGTGCCTCAGTTTCTACCCCATATTGACCAGCCTTTCCCAAAGTCACTGAAACGAGCAGGAGAATACTCAGAATGCTATATAACATTTTTTTAAAACTCTTAAGTACTGAAACATCTGGCACAAGTGATCTGGTGTCGAGGTTTGGAAAGCAGCATCCTTGGCTATTTCCTGCAGTGGGGAGACAGTGGGTATCCAAACCATCTTCTCCAAGGACCTGAGAATATTAGATGAGTTTTCTCTTTCTTTCAGTCCACACTGGATATTTTTTTCTTCCTTTGTTACAGGTGCTTTTGGACTTGACAGAAGTTATATGGGAAAATCCTTGAAAGGTATAGTATAAATTTGAGGAAGAAATACATTTATCAGAACACAATTAAAAAATTTTTTTAACTCAGAGACAGAAATAATTTGTTAAACCAGCGAAAGCAGCACTGTAGGGAAAATGGAGCATTGTTAGGGGGTTTAATTACTCCAGCAAAGACATGAGCACGTTTGACTGCCAGCAAGAGAGTGAACATGGGTGGATCCTGTTAGAGCAGCAGTCTTGGAGAACCAAGCCTTTGATTTGCTGGGAAAACACTCATAATTCCTTTCAAAGAAATATAGCTTGTGGGGAGAGAGAAATATGAAAATGGAAATAGCAGGGAAAAGAGGAAGAGATCAGCTTGGTTACACGTTCACTGAAGCCTACTTTTTGGAAGGAATTTGAGTAGTAACTTCAGGTGCCCAGACCTGAGGTTTTACAAAGAAGCCTCACAGCATAGTTGCCTTCCTTACCATGATAATAGTATCTTCTTATGCTCCTGGGGTCAGCAACAGATGGGGTCTTGACTGAAGGCTTTGAGGATTCAGAGACTATTAGTAAAAAAGAGTGGAATTAATTGTATTTGAGTGTGATAATAAAAATGAAATCAAATCCATGATGTTTACATTGGTCCTCACCTTAGAGAGGAGCCAAAATTACTTTGTGGATGGGTAATTTTATAGAAGATTCTCTCCAAAATACGTAAAAAATGGATGCCATTATTTTCATTGTTAAAAATTATAGATAACTACGAAGAAAAATAAGTAATGTGCCCAAGTCAGTTATCGCCAAGAAAATAAATGATGTTGCCCATGAAATAGCATTTGCTTTCCCCCCCACCCCATCTCTCTTCACAGACCTGGGAAAGCATTCTGAATATAATTCAAGTAACTGCTCCCTAAGCAGTTCTGAAAACCCATATGCCACTATTAAAGACCCACCCGTCCTTATTCCCAAACACTCAGAGTGTGGTTATGTGGAGATGAAGTCACCGGCGCGGAGGGATTCCCCATATGCAGAGATCAATAACTCAACTTCAGCCAACAAGAATGTCTATGAAATTGGTAAGTTTTCCTAACCAAAGAAAGAACCTAGTGAGTGGGAATATTCTTTTCAAACAATTTTAAAGTCCTTGAGAATACAATTGTTGCAGTTCACATACACTGTATTGAAAATAATGGTCTGTATTTTAAATGTTAACCTGTGTTTACAGTGTTCATATTAGTTGGTGTCAAATGAACTTTTCAGGGAAAATACCATTTAGAAAATTCAAAGTAAGTTTTTTTTTTTTTTTTTTTTTACCTCCCACCCGGTCATCCATCTTTTGTTTTGTAACCATAGTGAATATTTTAGCACGCATGTGGAATAACATATGTATCGTATTAGCGAATATGTCAAGTTAGCCAAAACAAACGGTTCAAGTGGATTAAACAGATGTTTCCATTTCCTGATTGCATTCATTATATTAATTTAATGCTTTTAGCAGGATTGGAACATTTTACTTTTAAATTTGTCTATTAGATTAGTAATACTCTCTGATGTGAATCTGATACAAATTGATAAGAATTCAGTTAGTATTAGAGTTATTTTGATTGCCCCTTGCAAATGCCATTTGAGGAAAGTTAAAACATACCAGAGCTATCCTGGGCAGAGCTATCCTGGGCTAGATAGTAGAGCTTTATATTTTCATTTTTCTTTCTCCATATCTTTCTCAATGTTTATGATTTAAGCCTGAAAAAAATTCTCTACTACAGTTGACCCTTGAGCAACATGGCTTGGAACTGCACGGGTCCACTTATACACGGATTTTTTTCAATAGTAAATGCTACAGTTCTATGTTGTCTGCAGTTGGTTCAATCCAAGGATGTGAGACCATGGATAGGAGGGCCAATTGTGAAGTTACGTGTGGATTTTCAGCTGCAGCGTGTTGGGGGGAGGGTGTGGAGCACCCCAACCTTGCATTGTTCAAGGGTCAACTGTACTTGTAAATGAAGTGACTTATTTAATTCTAGTCATTTGTCATTCATTTTAGGCCATAGACATGTCATGGAAAGACACGTAATTCTTTTTATAGTATTAAGACAACTTTTTAAAATGGAAGCCATAATGAACTACATTTATTTCTAAGAAGTCAGTAACAGTTCCCTTTTGAACTGTCCCCTAAGCCCACCACTGTGAGATGGGAACTCAACTGAGAGCCTGAGTCCTGAGTTCTAAAACTGTGCACTTGTTATGTGTTTCCATGAATCAAGTGACCCCCAGAGGACCTTGTTGTTTTACCTGTAGAGGAAGGGGTTTGAACTAGATTATCTCCAGGTTTTTGCAGACAGTGATTCATGTCCAGGGTTTCTGTATATTCCCTTGATGTCTTCATCCCAACCATATAGTCACCCTTTGTTCTGAGCATCGTTTGTGAGCGTCAGTGGGTCTACCAACCACAGAGTAGCAACCTCTATGTGATTATAAAAGGATCATTTGTTTTAAAAAGTAATATTTTCTTATATTTTTTTTTAAATTAATTAATTAATTAATTAATTTATTGGCTGCATTGGGTCTTCGTTGTTGCACACAGGCTTTCTCTAGTTGTGGCGAGCAGGGGCTGCTCTTCGTTGCGGCGCGCGGGCTTCTCATTGCAGTGGCTTCTTTTGTTGCGGAGCACGGGCTCTAGGCGCGTGGGCTTCAGTAATTGTGGCATGCAGGCTCAGTAGTTGTGGCTCATGGGCTCTAGAGCACAGGCTCAGTAGTTGTGGTGCATGGGCTTAGTTGCTCTGCAGCACGTGGGATCTTCCTGGACCAGGGCTCGAACCCATGTCCCCTGCATTGGCAGGTGGATTCTTAACCACTGCGCCATCAGGGAAGTCCCTTCTTATATTTTTATAAAATCTCCTCTGGTGTGTTTGATATTTGCAAGGAATGCCATATTCTATTTTTTTTTTTAATTTCCATTGCTGATCAGTTAATGTGTCCCTGGTTGTCACAGAACCTACAGTGAGTGTTGTCCAAGGAATATTCAGCAATAATGGGCATCTCACCCAGGATCCATATGACCTCCCAAAGAACAGTCACATCCCTTGCCATTATGACCTGCTGCCAGTCCGAGACAGTTCATCCTCCCCCAAGCAAGAGGATGGCGGCGGCAGCAGCAGCAACAGCAACAGTGAATGACACCAAAGGACCACTGGGTAGCCGCTGGAACCCTTTCCAGACCTACAGCTCGGTTCTTCTCCATCCTCGAGTTTGCCACCCTGTGTGAATGTTAATCTGCTCAGTAGGCAATTGTTGGACATGAACCAGAAAGCTCAAAACTGAGGGTGACTGACTGGAGGTCCTTTTTGTACAGGTGGCTCAGAAGGAGATAGCAATGTGATTTCCCATTCTTGTTAGTTTTAGAACTGCACTCATGAAGCATGACTTATTGTAAAATCTTGGCTAAAAGCATGACCGTGCAGGACTCTTTCAGTGACATGGGTTGCAGTGGACGTTGGTATTGTTGCTTGAAAAATTAAAATTTAAATGTTTTCTTTCTCATTTGCATTATAGAGCTGTACCTAGGATTGTGCGGTTTACCACAAAATTTACTTCATAAAAGTGTGAATCACTCAACGTGTAGAAGAAAAAGGGCCATCTTATTGAGTTCTTACTGTTTAACTTCTTTCAGCTGGACTCGGAATTGTAAGGATAATATGAGCCCAGCAGGAACCATTCTGCCGAGTGGCATTACTGGATAGACTCTGAATAAACTCTAGAGGTGGATAGCAAATTTAAATATGAGAACTTTAGACTTCTTTTAGAATGAGGAAATGTACCATTAGAATTACCTTAGAAATGCTAGAATAATTGCAGGAATCAATACGCAAATGTGCCAGGCAGAAGTGCTTCTCCTCTCTATTTGATCCTTGGCCCACTTTAGATACATGACATTATTCTGATTACTGTCCCCATCATACACATTCACCACTTGAGATCCGTAACATATCAATAATTATTTCATAAATATAGAAATGAAATAATTTTATTTTTGACAGATTGGATTGAATGAGTGTATAATGATTGGAAAAAGTTGTAAATTTTAGGTGTAAGATGATGCTTAAGTTTTGTAAACCATTAGTAATACAGGCTGTAATATAGAATTAGCAGAAAGTTTTGGTTAATTTTTCCCTAGAAGTGACCGAAATATTTTTGTGCATATTTGAGAAAAGGGCACTTTCCTTTTATTAATTGTTGATTTAGAGAAACTATGCTTAAGCTGGTCTTTTGCATTGCTAATATGACATGTACCCCATTTTTCATCAGTTTGTATTTCCATTTTTAAGTTGTATATTCTATGTTTTGTAGTGTTTGGATTGTTAATGAAAAAATATTATATGTTTATTGTTTCTTGTGTTATGGCTACTTTTGTTTTTGCTTGAGCAAAATGCACTGTTCTTGTTTCTTTTGGAGGGAGGAGATGAAAATATATAAATCAAATCCATTAAAATTGGTCATTACTAAAATAGTACAGTAACCACAAGTGCATGGCTTATAAGGGAAATAGAGAAGCTTTTTAATATTCTGAAATGGGGTTCCTTTAGATCCTGAGTCTCAGTTAAACCAAAGGGGAAGGGGGCAGGGAGACACTGTTACTGAGAAAGTACCACAGACTGGTCTTACTAAAGACCTTCATTAGGGTGATCACATGACTGATCATCCAAACTGGAGCACTTCTGAGAGTAAGTGAGGGCATTATGAACAAGTATCCCGCGGTGGGCTTAAATGTGGGCTGTTACAGGCAAACCAGAAGAGATGTTCCTCCTGGGCATACCTATGCAATAACATGTTTCACTCCAAGATAGTTATCTCAAGAGGATGCTGATACATGATGCAAGAAAACCAGTTTCTCTTTGACCTCCCTGAGCAAGTTGAAGGGCTGAAAGGCTGAATGAGGAAGCAACTTCATAAGAGAAAGCAGTGGTCATCAATCTTTTAAAGACACGAAATGCTACTTGGTGTCCTACCTCAGTGAGTCAAGTCACAAATATGTACTGCACCCCTGTTCTGCCATTAGTATACACAAGGCATTGCACCCGCCAGCTACTGAGTTGGGATATCCAGTGCTTTCCTGTCGCACACCTGCACCTGTGATGTTCATTTGGTCAGGTGGATGAGAGAACAAACACACTTAGAACATCACTCCTTTGATGGCTGTTTCTTTCAGGGAACTCCAAAGTTAATTCAAGGAAATGGGGACTCGCCTGGAACACACCTTAGAAACAATTGATTTATTCCAACAGTTACCTGCTGGTTGGCCCTTTGTTCTAGGCGATAGACATCTAATTGAGACACTTGTGGGTCAGTAGCCACAAAGAGTCCTTTTTGGTTAGAAAAAAAGAAGACATCTTTCCCCTTCTTTTTTAAGATTCATCTCTTCAGAGCTCCATGGTAAGTTGAGTTTCCCCATTACTCCCTGGAGATAAGTTAAAAAAAAAAAAAAGAAAAAGAAAGAAAAAACAGTTTCTTTTCTCATTCCACTATTAAAAAAAAGAAAGAAAGAAAGAAAGAAAGCTTCATGTCCAAAGGCGACAGCAATGTAAGTAGAAAACCTGGACAGCAGATGCGGATCCAAAAGGTGCACTGCCATCCCTCCCTGTGCAATCTTTCTGACAGATCTCTTGCTCAGGATGGCTGCTCTCCTGAGACAACATTTGTACCTAAGGCAATTCTTACTTATTAGGGTTCACTCAGGATTTTTCAAACAACAGAACACACATAGCATGTTGGATGTCGTAAAACTACATGTTATATTTGGAGAGGTCTAGTTGAGAGATCAAAATTTTCTAGATACTTTGATATAGACTTCGGTAAATAGAGAAATACTTTTGTCAGAATGAGAATTAAAGACAAAAAGACCTGACAGTTTTTTCCCCCTGAAATTACAACTTTTGGACTTTTCCAGATTAAATATCAAATTTAATTTAATGGTGATGTTATTCGTCTTACATAGTGAAGCTATTCTCATGACCTTTGAACCCATATTAATTTGGAATCCTAAAAATAATCTCTTCTCTATACCCTGTAGTGGTCAAAGCAGTGAATGAGCTTGGCGACATGCAGCAAAAGCCATTCATGTAGGAATGTCAGCCAAACTATTATACTTTCCCTAGAGGTTGATATATCAGAAAATTTATAAACTATTTGTGTTTCTATATAAATACATCAAAACTGACCCAAATGATAGTTTGTGTGCTCGCTTTAATAGAGAGAATGTTATTTGTAGTTAATTATATGATAAGGAATATTTCATAACTATTTACAATGTTTGATATAGATTCCTCTCCCATGCTATAGCAGTAATGTTAACAGGGAGCTTAATGTGTTTATCATTATCTCTATGGAAAATTATTCACCAATTTCAGGAAAACCAACATAGAATTTTATAATAGGACAGTTGTAACCTGTCCCATCCAAATCCATTAGCACAATAACTATGTGCTGTGAGAAATGCAAGCAACTTTATGAAAATGTGATCATGTTGACCCCAAAGAGCCACAATAGTAGTTATCAATTATTGGGATTTTTAAACTATAAATATTGCAAGAGTTACACAAGAGTATTGCAATACCAGTTAGAATTCATGTCAATGTTAGAAGTCCACTTACCACTTAAAATGAAATGAAGTCATAAAAAAAGTGACTTTTAAGGTTATGTTTTTAAAATAATGGATTTTCTATCTTTGAATAACATGTCTCAATTATTCACATTAACTATTTAAGAGGTATGCTGGTCTTAAAAACTTTATGTCATGGACGTATACCTAGATGTGTAAATGTGAATCACATGGTGTGGATGGGTGCTTGTCTAATAACTAAAGATGTATGGCCAGATGCCCTTTTAGGGTCCTCTTAATACTGGTGTCCTTACACTGGGTCTGCTTATTCTAGTTCAGTATTTAGTCCAGGCTTCCTTTTGTTACGAGCAAATCGCAATATATATTTTTAAAAGGAAAAAAATTAAAACACATTAGGATTTTCATGATTGTAGCAAACAAAAAATGCTTTCAGTATTAAAATATCTCTTTTCCAAAGATGATTAAACTTTCAACAGTATTAGCCTACATTGTCATTTATATGACCAACTGAGTTTATAGATTAATGCAATAAACTTTCTAATAAAAAACTTTAAAGTGGTGTTTATTTCTACGTTTGATTCTATTGTTAATAAAAGAGAAGAAAAACCTTTTCCTACTGGAAAAATTAGTATTTTTTCATGTGTGGCCCCATAGCACTTTATATACACATTTAAAAAATAATTATATTTTATTATATGTAATTGCTTGTGTACATGTTTTTTCTCCTGATCATTTGTTCTTTAAGGACAGAGGCAACATTTTATTCATATCCGGATCCCTGGAACCCAGGTTAGTGCCTGAGAGTTGGGCCTCTGTAAAAAACTTCAGGTTATCTTATGTGGATTTGCTTTTTAAATCTCAGTAGCCTGTTAGTGCTTCATTTTATAATTAAAAATTTTTTTGAAACTCTCATTTTATAACACTGTGTTCTAGGGTAATCAGATATGAATAAAACATTGCTGCTTCTCTCAATAATTGTTTATTTTACTGAGGACCTGGGTGCCAAGCACAGTTGGGGATGCAGAGAAATAGAAGACATGATCTCAAGTAGCTCATTATTTCGTTAAGGAAATGAAGCATCTTATTAGCTGCATGACCTTGGTAAGTTACTTGACTTCTCATGACCTTGGTTTCTATATTGTAATATGTTGGAAATAATAGTACTTATTTCAAGGGGTTTTGTGAGATTTCAATAAATTTATACATACAAAACACTACTATGTATCAGTGCCCGATACATAGTAGGTAGCTGGTAAATGTTAATTATCATAACTATTATGAAAAATTAGCTAATGTGAGCCAGTTTGCAATAACCAGATAAGTGATGAGGCTGGTAAATCAGAAGTGAGCATTTAATGAATATTATAAAAGCTACATGTTTGTGGGACCATATCCTGATCTATTTTTATACTGCAAAAAAATTCCGTACATATTTTATTTCTAGAGGTGTAACTTAGGAAAACAATAATAACATAATTTCATCTTCCAGTAATATGCTATCTTCCTAGAATTTGAGACTGATTTTTTTTTAACATCTTTATTGGAGTATAATTGCTCTACAGTGTTGTTTCAGCCTCTGCTGTATAACAAAGTGAATCAGCCATATGCATACATACATCTCCATATCCCTTCCCTCTTGAGTCTCCCTCCCACACTCCTTATCCCACCCCTCTAGGTGGTCTCAAAGCACCGAGCTGATATCCCTGTGCCATGCAGCTGCTTCCCACTAGCTGTCTATTTTAACCAACATTGTGAAAATGACTATACTACCCAAAGCAATCTACAGATTCAGTGCAATCCCTATCAAACTACCAATGGCATTTTTCACAGAACTAGAACAAACAATTTCACAATTTGTATGGAAACACAAAAGACCCTGAATAGCCAAAGCAATCTTGAGAAAGAAAAATGGAGCTGGAAGAATCAGGCTCCCAGACTTCAGACTATATACTACAAAGCTACAGTAATCAAGAGAATGATTTTTAAACTTTGGATGTGGGTTTGTGGGAAAATGGTGACCTGCCCTCATATTCCCATCCTGGAGAATACAGCCATCCAAAAAAGTCAAGGGCTGACCTTGGCAACCTGAAGAGGTTCCACACACAGTGAGACATCAAGTCCTTGAAAGAAGGTGCAGGTTGAAGGCAAAATGTAGATGGGACTGGCTGGGAGTTGATGGGGCTGCACTATGGGGAAGGGAGTGTGGGGAGAGCCAGCTGACCTGGGGGATACACAGAAAGTAAGGGAAGAATGTCTCTGCGGTTTGCATTATGCAGCAGTGAGAGAGACTGACTGTTTCCGCATGATGGCATCTCAGGAGGGATAGTTTCCATGTTGGGCTAAGGTCAGCCTATCCCATCTTGGACTTGTGAACTGGGTCTTCTATCAGTTATATTAACAGGGATTACTAGCTGCCAATGAAGGAAAAATCCCTACTCTGACTGTCAATACACAAGAAAGAACCAGAGAGATCCACAGAAATGTTGAAAACCAGCACACTATCAACATGAATCGGCAGAGAAAGATCGCACGCCACTTCGTGGGAACATGCAGCCCAGTCAGAAGGAAAAGAGGCTGACCTGGAAAACTATGATAAGCCTCTATTATAGAGACGGAGCTAATGTGGAAAATGGAAGAAAACCTAGATTTAAAATGGTTTAAACTCGTAAAAGGATATAATTATAGGACTAGAGTGAGTTTCCTGGAACTGAAATGAATGATTTACCAATTTGAAAATTTAATAGAGGAATGCAAGAACAAAAAGTATGGTAACCGCTGAGGCTGAATTTATGTTTTGGAAGACAAAATGCAATCAAGAGAAAATTTCAAAAATGGTAAATATGGGTGAGGGAACCAGGAAAGACTCGTCCAAGAGACCCAATTTGAACCAGCTGCTGATCCAGAGGGAAAAAAAAAACTTGGAGAAGTAGTAACCAGAGAAATAATAGAAGAAAAATTCCATAATATATGCCCTTGCATACTGTGAATCTTTCAGACTTTTAGATCTTTCTTTCGAATATGAAAGGATCTACTGGGCTAATGAAAGAGAATTAATGAAAAAAATATGGAGACACAAATCCTAGTGAAATTTCTGAACTCTAAGGCTAGAAAAATAATTAGAATGGTACAAGTAGAATTAACAGAGTATTTACAAAGGAAAGATAATTCTATTGAATAGTGAGAGTGTAGGGTGGGAGCAGACATGGGAAAAATGCCAAGGTGGGAAAGGGCAAAAGACTGCCTGACAAGTTCTCCTGCTGCAACAACAGCTACCCTCTTCCTAGGACAACATGGCTACTTGATAGCAGATTGTTAAATAGCCCCCTTTCCATTCTGTTTGAAATCTCTGACCCAGTTAGCATAGACCAGGAAGAGACAGTGACAACAGGGAGAGGAAAGGGAGCCTATGTGACAGACTGGCACAGGATAAGCTGGAAATATGAAAGCACCAGCTAATCATCCTTTACTGAATTCCTATTAAGGAATCAGCAAAAGTATAATGGCCATTGGCTTATGGTGGGTTCTTCTTTCTCCTATATTGATGTCCTGAACTTCTTTACTGATGATAAAGCAATAGAAAAATCCATATATGCCAACAAGTGGCCAATCTGCCATGGTATATTGATGATTGGCATATGATTGAGAAGTTTATGAGACAAGTGATCTTGCAATACCTAAGGGCAGAACTTGAAGTCCATTAATTTCTTATAACCTTCACTAAATATTCCACAAAACAGCGAAAATACTGCTGAAATAATGCTTGAGCCTTTCCATTTTCTAGGCTTCTATCTAACCGTACAGGCTAGTTTTCCTTTAGCTGCATCTTGCACATTAGGACAATTAGGAGAACAGATAGGAACACTGTCCTCTCTGAAGGTCCAGCCATGATTAGGGACTTGAGACATTGCTTCCCAAGTGTTTAGAATAGAATTTTAGATGCCACACTGAAATTAAGGTAAAGAATTCAGTGATTGTGGACAATATCCAAAGTTCATTTACATAGAAGTCATTTTATATCTCATGCAGGTTTGGAGGCTCATGCTAGCATCCATGCTTGAGTTCTACCAAGTATGCCACACCATAAAGGATTACAAAGAAAGCAGAGCTAGTACGTGTCATCATGTTCCAATATTTGGAGTCATGTCTTAAGACTGATTTTATAGTTAATGGGAAAGAGACTGTCTTTCTTATAACCTATTTCACACAGATGGCTGGAAAACCTGGCTTGACGATAATATAGTATTTTATATTACATGATAATGTAGTCAGTATATCCACATGCAACTGTAGAGGAAAGCCACAAAGACTAAGTATTTTGCTTCAGATTAAATATCTACACCTTGTGTATAACCAGAAAAAAGAGGCTTTTTGTTCTCTCTGTGCCCCTGATGTTTTGTATGTTAACAAATTATTCAAAATTGGATGGAACGTAATAATTCAAGATAATGCTTAAGTTGAATATATCTAAATATGCAAGAAGTTTTAATTTTACGTACTTATTTCTTGAGGAGAAAATGCAAAAGGAAAAACTGTTGTTTTTTTTAAAAAAGTAAAGAGCTTCCCTGGTGGCACAGTGATTGAGAGTCCGCCTGCCGATGCAGGGGACACGGGTTCGTGCCCCGGTCTGGGAGGATCCCACATGCCACGGAGTGGCTGGGCCCGTGAGCCATGGTCGCTGAGCCTGTGCGTCCGGAGCCTCTGCTCCTCGACGGGAGAGGTCACAACAGTGAGAGGTCCGTGTACCGCAAAAATAAAAAAGTAAAAATAATTTAAATATCCCTATGGTCTTGCTGACACATTCATGGGATTCTAGTTCTTCTTTTTTAAAATTTGCTATCATCCCCCCAAATATTGGGGAGACTTTGTTTTAACAAATGCTTTTGGAACTAAGAAGCTAGTATAGACTATTCTGCTTCAACATGTTTATAACATCTATTAGCTCTTGAGCAGGTGGTGAATAGAGGATGAGGTCAATATAAAGGGGAGGGTTGTTAGTTCACATGCAACTTCTCTTAGGCAGAGGGAGCTAGAATAATGGGAATTAAATGATAGTCTTCAACAGGAAAGGGGAAAACTCTAATCTTGGCTGCTGCTCAACCATCACTTCTTGAGAAAGACCTTTCCTGACCACCTGTGTGGGATAGACCCACCATCCTATATGCTTTCACCTGCTTGATTGTCTTCCTGAGGCTTAGTCTCTGAAGTTAAATTATTTAATCTCTTTGTTTATTCATTTCTTGTTTGTCTTTCCAACTAGAATGTAAGCTCCATAAGGGCATGATCTTTTCTGTATGGTCCACTGCCATATCACCAGAACACTCAACAGTGTCTGGTCCATGCCAGGGTTTCAATAAATATTGATTGGGGCTTCCTTGGTGGCACAGTTGTTAAGAATCTGCCTGCCAATGCATGAGACAAGGGTTTGACCTCTGGTCCGGGAAGATCCCACATGCTGCGGAGCAACTAAGCCAGTGTGCCACAACTACTGAGCCTGTGATCTAGAGCCCGTGAGCCACAACTACTGAAGCGCACACGCGTAGAGCCCGTGCTCTACAACAAGAGAAGTCACCGCAATGAGAAACCTGCGCACCTCAATGAAGAGTAGCCCCTGCTCACCGCAACTAGAGAAAGCCCATGCACAGAAACGAAGACCCAACACAGCCAAAACTAAATAAATAAAATAAATTTTTAAAATAATTTAAAAAAATATATATATATATATTGATTGAATGAATGAATAATGGCTTGTGCTTAACTTTGGCAATGCCAGGTTTGGCTTTGTTATTCCTCAGCATTTTTCTTAGGTGACTTGGAAATGTTGCTTCTTCCATCCCATCCTACAGTTGCAATAATCCATGATGAGAGCTGCAAGTTCAGGAAGCTGGTAACATAAAAGTATATAGGACATATGGTAGTTCTATTTTTAGTTTTTGAAGGAACCTCCATAGTGGTTGTATCAATTTACATTCCCACCAACAGTGCAGGAGGGTTCCCTTTGCACCACACCCTTTCCAGCATTTATTGTTTCTAGATTTTTTGATAATGGCCATTCTGACGAGTGTGAGGTGATACCTCATTGTAGTTTTGATTCTCATTTCTCTAATAATTAGTGATGTTGAGCATCTTTTCATGTGCCTCTTGGCCATCTGTATGTCTTCCTTGGTGAAATGTCTATTTAGGTCTTCTGTCCATTTTTTAATTGGATTGTTTGGTTTTTTTGATATTGAGCTCCATGAGCTGTTTGTATATTTAGTCTGTCATACGGAGTGAAGTAAGTCAGAAAGAGAAAAACAAATACCATATGCTAATGCATATATATGGAATTTTAAAAAAAAAATGGTACTGATGAACCTAGTTGCAGGGCAGGAATAAAGACTAGACATAGAGAATGGACTTGAGGACACGTGGTGGGAGGGGGAAGCTGGGGCTAGGTGAGAGTAGTATCGACATATATACACTACCGAATGTAAAATAGTTAGCTAGTGGGAAGCAGCAGCACAGCACAGGGAGATTGGCCCCGTGCTTTGCAATGACCTAGAGGGGTGGGATAGGGAGGATGGGAGGGAGGCTCAAGAGGGAGGGGATATGGGATGTATGTATGCATATGGCTGATTCACTTTCAACAGAAGCTAACACAGTACTGTGAAGCAATTATGCTCCAATAAAGATCTATTTAAAAAATGTATACAGGACAGCAATAGCCTGTTTCGCAAAATTTTTTTAAAATTTTATTTCAAAGCTCAAGTCAGGTCTTTGATATTTTACCCACAATACTGAGAGCCCCAGCTCCAGAGGTTTTAGATGTCAAGAGCATTTCCACTGAAATTTTCAGCAGGTATTGCTAGGGAGTATATTTTATTGGGAAGTGTTACACTCAGCCTTGCCCACTCCTAGCTTCCGTGAGCCCTCTATTATAGCTGAGTTGTGCCACGTGCTGGTCTCCATTCTCTGCCCAGCCCCCACCCCCACCCCGCCCGACTATCCTCTTCCCTTTCCCTGCACTTCCCTGCATCTCTCCCTTTGTCCCTGTGGCTACCCGCACAACATTTGCTCCAAGGCCATGCTTTCCATAGGCTGCTCTCAGGCAATGCTTGTGTGCAGGAGGGAAACCAAGGAAAGCCCTTTTCTGTGAAATGAGGGATTCCTTTGACAGGTGACTTTGGCTCAAAGACTCCCCATTGGCCTGACCTAAAGTTTCTTAAAACTGTGCTTGTACTCCAGGATCTTCCTTCTCTCTCTACTTCACAGGACCAGACTTGCAACAGCCTAAGGAGAATATATGACCGAGGTGTACCGAGGTAAAAATATGCCTTGTGAAATCTGCCCTGTGCAAACATCTGTATGGTCTGCTTTATGTGGCACTCTGTTCTGTTACTTAAATTCACGGCTCCTTCCTTTCCTTGGTCTCAGCCTGGTGACCCCAGTGGTGTGCTGGTAAGTGTTTAACAATCTGCTCTCTGAAAGAATGAAAAGGAAGTGATTTGTAGCATTTTCCCATTTCTATGGTGTAAATACTCTCCCACCATGGCTAATCTGAAAATACCAACATGACATCACTGAATGTGGAGTTAGGAAGAGATACTCAGTAGCAGGCCATTATATAGTATTTCCCCAATAGATGCAAGTGACTTCAAGGGCACGACTAATAGTAAAAGGTAGTAAAAGAATTAAAATTGCTGAATTTTGAGTATTTATTACTTTCAAAAATATAACGAATTGTAAGTCTATATGTTTTAATTTTAATAATGGCTATGTTTAACAAGTGCCTCACAAAATTACTGAAAATTTAACAATCGTCTCTCACAAGCCCATATGAGCTGCTTCAGCACATCTCTAGGTTACCACGACCCTTATTTCTGATCATCCAAGCAGGGGGCCACAATCTTTACCCAAAACATGGCCGATGATTCATACAGTGTAGGGGCTGGAAGGGAGCTCAGAGCACATCTTCTCCTACATTTTCACTTTACATCCAGAAAAATGAAAGTCCAGAAGATTTATACATTCAAGCAAGCACTTATTTACTGAAAATACCATGGGCTGGGTCTTCTTAAATATATTTATTTCTCTTGTGCTCATTTTACCAGAAAAAGATGATAGGAACCGGATTCCCTCATTCTTAGGAGATCACCAGTCTAATTATTTGGCCATGAAGGAGTCCCCCTCGTTAGTGGCTTTCCTGTGAAGCGCTGAATTGGCTAACTTTACTCAAGGGTCCTAGGCTCCGTGTAATATATAAACTCTTAGAACAAGGATTTATTTATGAATTGCCATTCAGAAAAAAAATGCACTTATGCAGGAAAAAATGCCCTTGATTACACCATTGTTTGTAACTATACACAGAGTTCCCTAACCCCATAAGTGAGTAATAGAACCCACTTGAGACTTTTTCCAGGATGGATGCCCAGCTAATAGAGACCTTTAAAACTACGTGACTATAAGAACTGGATTAACTGTTTTATTCATACTGCACTAATTTTTAAAAGATTCACTTTTTTTTTTAATGATCAAGAGGTTTTTTTTAAATTTCTTTTCATTAGTGGATATTCAGGAATTTATAGGTAACTTTCCTAATGTAAACACATATGTTTAAAATTAAAAGAATTCTAAACTTATAGATTCACTTTAGTATTTCTGCTCACTAAATAGCTGGACATTGATAAATATCAATTGCTGTCCTTTATGTTTGAATTGTGGCTACATATTTATTAAGTTAAAAAAATGTTCTGAATATTTTATTTGTATTGTAGGTAAATTTTCTTTTCTGGCAGAAAACAAACTGGAGTGGAGTCACTTGAGAAAGATAATTTTAAAACACTAGAATTAAAGGCAGGATTTGTCTTACTTGCCTGAGACATTGAAAGAGAACCTTGAGGGGCTAAGCTGAAATGTTGATCTCCAGAATGTATTATTTTAAAAGGAGAAAAGGAGGGGGAAAAGCTAGGAAAACAGATGCAGAGGCTGAAAATATTGTTATTTTCCCTCACAGAGGAAAGTATAAGGTGATTGCCAATGGATACCCTTAAACCTAGAATGGGGAACCATGGGGCCATATTAATCACTAGAAAATGCCTTTTGGTTATAAAAAGAGTTCTATTTCCCTTACTAGGGTAATTGATTCTTCTAGGAGCTCAGCACCTGGTATAAATAAAATAGGCTTCCGTTAAATAATATTGATTGAACAAACAAGTATAAGAACATTATGTGCTTCATTAATGCTTTAGGCACTTTTAAAGCAAAAGTCAGTATTAAAATCATGAATAGTAAAAAGCCACAGTGCCATTAAACAAACGTTTAAAGACTAAGCATGGCATATTAAAACAGTGTCATGTAACTCTATATATTACATAATACAGATTCCCCCTTTGGCTGTTACTGGTTCTAAAGGCAGACTGATTTAAGCCAAGACAGCATCTCTAAGGAAAACTGTGTCACTGGCCAAGGTGATTACTTTAAGGAAAACATTTGCTTGGTGTTTACATCCTGAATTATTCATTTTTAAAAAAAACCTGGACTCACCACTTTATAGTCAGAGCTCTTATACTGTTAGAAATTGGTTCAGAGGCTAAGGGAAAAAAAGTTCTCCCAGGAAAACCTCAGAGGAATTTTGGAAAACCAGCAACTGCTCTGAGAGGCAGGGAGTGCAGTGGCCCTTACCCAATGACAGGGCTGGCTGGTGACCTCAGCTCTTATGGGTGTGATCAGCCAGTACCAAAATCCTCTGGTCGCAGTGAATTTCTTCTTGACATTTTTACTCACAGCTGTTCTCAGCATCTTGTTACCTAAAGCATGCAAAAGTGGAGACTGTTGCTTGTATGTAGCCATTACATTGTTGATTAGAATAGAAGGCCTACAGCATTCCTTAATAGAACTGGAAGATGTTGCTTTGATTTCTCTCTGCTAGTCTACAGAGGATCATCTTACCCTTCTTTGAACTCCCTCCCCACTTTCATCCCACTGCATACAGACCACATCATCTCTTCCAAGTGACATTGTTTTATGTTGCAAAAAAGATTTTGCTAGTGTATTTAAGGGATTCTGACCTCAATTTTATGGTTAGTCACAGTTGAATTATTTAAGTCTCCATATTTATTTTACCTTCTCTCTGTCTATACCTTACTATCTTCATTGTCCATGTTTGCAGTGCTTTAGAAGTGGCTTTTATTGTGACTACTTCAAATTCTTTCTAGGACTGAGAGGAACATACTCTAAAGCAATATCATTTGAGAATGATAGAAAAATGAAGAAATATGGAGTGGCAGGATTGGTGATTTTCAGTTTTTCAGTTTTGACACCTTCTGTGATCTTGATCAGGGAAATTCATTTCACTTGACTCTAGTTTATTCGCCTGAAAAAATACTGACACTGTTCCTCACAGAATTGGCATAGTGTGTAAAGTATATATTTGAAATCTCCTAATGAATGTGCCACTTACTGGAAAATAATATTAAATAACTTAAAGGGACACTGAAATGTTTGTTGAAGCTCGAATTTACCGAAATTATCATTGTAGAAGGATCAAGAAGGAAGAGATATAAATGTGATTTTCTAGAATCAGTAGATTCTTACAGGATGGTGTCTTTGGTATAACTGTGGAAAGGATAAATCAGTAGTCCCAAATCCTGATTTAACCTGTTCATCTCTAAGATGAACCTTCTGTGTAGCTCTATTTAAATCATTTTACCTTCCACCATATGAGTGACATCTGGTGTTTCCAGCAGCTGACCACATCGGAGAAAATAAGGATGGGAAAAAAACGTCCATGAGATAAGTTGTGGGAAAGTCCTAACCTTTATGGAATAATGCTGCTGTGAAAACAGCAAATATTATTTTTAATACAGGGATAATCTCATGTTAGTAAAATATTTTTAAATAGATTAATGAACTTCATTTTTTTAGAGCAGTTTTAGGTTTACATCAAAATTGATCAGAAAGTACAGGGTGTTTCCAAATACCCCTGCCCCTACATGTACAACCTCCCCAATACCAACATCCGGCACCAAAGTGATACATTTGTTATAATCGGTGAACCTGCATTGGCACATCATTATGACCCAAAGTCCATAGTTTACATTAGAAGTCACTCTTAGTGCTGTACATTTTATGGGTTTTGACTCATGTATAATGACATGTATCTAATATTGTCGTATCGTACAGAGTAGTCTCACTGCCCTCCAAATCCTCTGTGCTCCACCTACTCATCCCTCCCCACTAACGCCTGGCAACCGCTGATCCTTTCACTGCCTCCATTGTTTTGTACTTTCTAGAATGTCATATAGCTGGAGTCATACAGTATAGTATGTAACTTTTTCAGATTGCTTCTTTCAGTTGGTAGTATGCATTTAAAAGCTTCTTCTATGTCTTTTCATGGCTTGATAACTCATTTCTTTTTAGTGCTGAGTCATATTCCACTATGTGGATGTACCACACTTTATCCATTCACCAGCTGAAGGACATCTTGGTTGCTTCCAAGTTTTGACAGTTACGAATAAAGCTGCTCTAACCATCTCTGCACGGGTTTTTGTGTGGACATAAGTTTCCAATTCATTTGGATAAATGCCAAGGAGTGCAATAGCTGCATTGCATGGCAAGTACATGTTTAATATTGTAAGAAACTGCCAAACGTCTTCCGAAATGGCTGGCCATTTTGCATTGTCACCTGCAATGAATGAGAATTCCTCTGATTCTGAATCCGCACCAGCATTTGCTATGGTCAGTGTTCCAGAATTTGGCTATTCTAATAGGTGTGAAGTGGTATCTAATTGTTTTAATTTGCAATTCCCTCATCACATATGATGTTAAACATCTTTTCATATGCTTACTTGCCATCTGTATATCTTCTTTGGGGAGGTGTCAGGATCTTTGGTCCATTTTTAAAATCACTGTTCACTTTCTGATTGTTGAGTTTTAAGGATTCTTTTGTATATTTTGGATAACAGTCCTTTATGAGATGTGTCTTTTGCAAATATTTTATCGCAGTTTGTGGCTTTTCTTCTCATTCTTTTGATATTGTCTTTTGCAGAGCAGAAGTTTTTAATTTTAATAAAGTCCAGCTTATCAATTATTTCTTTCATAGCTCATACCTTGATGATGTATCTAAAAACACATCATCATATCCAAGGTCATCTAGGGTTTCTCCTATGTTATCTTCTAGGAAGTTTATAGTTTTGCATTTTATGTTTAGGTCTATGATCCATTCTGAATTAATTTTTGTGAAGGGTGTGGTCTTTATCTAGATTCATTTTTTGCTTGTGGATGTCCAGTTGTTCCAGCACCATTTGTTGAAAAAGCTGTCTTTGCTCCGTTGTACTGTCTTTGTTCTTTTATCAAAGATCAATTGACTATATTTCTGTGGGTCATTTCTAGGCTCTCTATTCTGTTCCAGTTGATCTGTCTATTCTTTCACCAACTTTCTCCATTTCATCTGTAGGTTAGTGTCTGACATTAATTTGGAGTAAATTCTCAGTCATTATTGCTTAAACATTGTGTTTGTTCCTTTTCTCTTTTCCTTCTGCTATTCCCACTGTGTGTAAGATACTACTTTTATAGCTGTCTCACAGTACTTAAATATTCTGTTCTGTTTTTTCTGTCTTCTTTCTCTTTGCTTTTAAATGTTAGAAGTTTCTGTTGTCATGTCCTCAAACTCAAGAGATTCTTTCCTCAGCCACGTTCAGTCTACTGTGAACCCATCAAATGCATTCTTCATTTCTGTTACAATGTTCTTGATCTCTAGCATTTCTTTTTTATTCTTTCTTAGGATTTCCATTTCTCTGCTTATATTATCCACCTGTTCTTCCATGTTGTATACTTTGCCTTTAAATCCCTTTATCATAGCTTTTTAAAATTCTTGGTCTGGTCATTCCAACCTGGTGCCGTATCTGACTCTGGTTTTGATGCTTGTTCAGTCTCTTCAAACTTTGTTTTTGCCTTTTACTATGCCACATAATTTTCTGTTAAAAGATGGATATGATGTATTGAGTAAAGAGAACTAGGGTAAATAGGCCTTCATTCATGTAGTGGTGAGGTGTGGGGGGAGAGGAAGAGTTCTTTAGTTCTGTGATTGGCCTCAGCTTTTCCTGAACCTTGTTCCTGGGTTATGAATTTCCCAAGTGCTTCTCGGATTTTAGGTGGGACAAGTTGATTAGAGAGGGCTGGAGTTGGGTATTTCCCTCCCCCCAGGTCAGTTAGGCTCTGATAAAAGCCCAGCAGGTTAGGCTCTGGTTAACTAGTTTTTCCTGAGATCAAGCTTCTTAGGAAGACAGTGTTCTGTCATATTTCAAAATGGTTCATTTACCCCTTGCCCTGCTAGAAGCACGAGGGGATTTTTCTATGATATTCACTGCGAGAACCTGGTCTGAGCTCCTGGAGATAAAACTCACTAAAGCACGGAGGTCCTGCATTACTGGGTCCCCCTGGAGTTTTTTAAAATTTTATTTTATTTATTTTTTTATACAGCAGGTTCTTATGAGTTATCTATTTTATACATATTAGTATATATATGTCAATCCCAATCTCCCAATTCTTCCCACCACCACCAACACCCCCGCCCCCACCACTTTCCCCCCTTTGTGTCCATACATTTGTTTTCTGCATCTGTGTCTCTATTTCTGCCCTGCAAACCGGTTCATTTGTACCATTTTTCTAGGTTCCACATATGCGTTAATATACGATATCTGTTTTTCTCTTTCTGACTTACTTCACTCTATATGACAGTCTCTAGATCCATCCACAT
The DNA here is from genome assembly GCF_003031525.2 of Neophocaena asiaeorientalis asiaeorientalis. NCBI lineage: Eukaryota > Metazoa > Chordata > Mammalia > Artiodactyla > Phocoenidae > Neophocaena > Neophocaena asiaeorientalis. The sequence continues at coordinate 1,704,903 of NW_020174442.1, read as the reverse complement.
CTCTACATATGAGCCAATTTCATTCCTTTTTATGGCTGAGCAATATTCCATTGTATATATGTGCCACACCTTCTTTATCCATTCATCTGTCAATGGACACATAGGTTGCTTCCATGTCCTGGCTATTGTAAATAGAGCTGCAGTGAACATTGTGGTACATGACTCTTTTTGAATTATGGCTTTCTCAGGGTATATGCCCAGTAGTGGGATTGTTGGGTCATATGGTAATTCTATTTTTAGTTTTTTAAGGAACCTCCATACTGTTCTCCATAGTGGCTGTGTCAATTTACATTCCCACCAACAGTGCAAGAGGGTTCCCTTTCCTCCACACCCTCTCCAGCATTTATTGTTTGTAGATTTTCTGTTGATGCTCATTCTAAATGGTGTGTGGTGATACCTCATTGTAGTTTTGATTTGCATTTCTCTAATAATTAGTGATGTTGAGCAGCTTTTCATGTGCTTCTCGGCCATCTGTATGTCTTCTTTGGAGATATGTCTATTTAGGTCTTCAGCCCACTTTTTGATTGGGTTGTTTGTTTTTTATTATTGAGATGCATGAGCTGTTTATATATTTTGGAGATTAATCCTTTGTCCATTGATTCATTTACAAATATTTTCTCCCATTCTGAGGGTTGTCTTTTTGTCTTGTTTATAGTTTCCTTTGCTTTGCAAAAGCTTTTAAGTTTCATTAGGTCCCATTTGTTTTTTTTTTGTTTTGTTTTGTTTTTATTTCCATTACTCCAGGAGGTGGATCAAAAAGGATCTTGCTGTGATTTATGTTAAAGAGTGTTCTTCCTGTGTTTTCCTCTAAGAGTTTTATAGTGTCTGGTCTTACATTTAGGTCTCTAATCCATTTTGAGTTTATTTTTGCATATGGTGTTAGGGAGTGTTCTAATTGCATTGTTTTACTTGTAGCTGTCCAGTTTTCCCAGCACCACTTATTGAAGAGACTGTCTTGTCTCCATTGTATATCCTTGCCTCCTTTGTCATAGATTAGTTGACCATAGGTACGTGGTTTTATCTCTAGGCTTTTTATCCTGTTCCATTGATATATTTCTGTTTTTGTGCCAGTACCATATTGTCTTGATTACTGTACCTTTGTAGTATAGTCTGAAGTCAGGGAGTCTGATTCCTCCATCTCCGTTTTTTCCCCTCAAAACTGCTTTGGCCATGCAGGGTTTTTTGTGTCTCCTACAAATTTTAAGATTTTTTTGTTCTAGTTCTGTTAAAAATGCCACTGGTAATTTGATAGGGATTGCATCGAATCTGTAGATTGCTTTGGGTAGTATAGTCATTTTCACAATATTTATTCTTCCAGTCCAAGAACATGGTATATCCCTCCAACTGTTTGTGTCATCTTTGATTTCTTTCATCAATGTCTCGTAGTTTTCTGAGTACAGGTCTTTTACCTCCTTAGGTAGGTTTATTCCTAAGTATTTTATTCTATTTGTTGCAATGGTGAATGGGATTGTTTCCTTAATTTCTCTTTCTGATCTTTCGTTGTTAGTGTATAGGAATGCAAGAGATTTCTATGCATTAATTTTGTAACCTGCAATTTTACCAAATTCATTGATTAGCTCTAGTAGTTTTCTGGTGGCACCTTTAGGATTCTCTATGTATAGTATCATGTCATCTGCAAACAGTTTTACTTCTTCTTTTCCAATTTGCATTACTTTTATTTCTTTTACTTCTCTGATTGCTGTGGCTAGGCCTTCCAAAACTATGTTGAATAATAGTGGTGAGAGTGGACATCCTTGTCTTGTTCCTGATCTTAGAGGGAATGCTTTCAGTTTTTCACCATTGAGAATGATGTTTGCTGTGGGTTTGTCGTATATGGCCTTTATTATGTTGAGGTAGGTTCCCTCTATGCCCACTTTCTGGAGTTTTTATCATAAGCAGGTGTTGAATTTTGTCAAAAGCTTTTTCTGCATCTATTGAGATGACCATATGGTTTTTATTCTTCAATTTGTTAATATGGTGTATCACATTGATTGATTTTCGTATATTGAAGAATCCTTGCATCCCTGGGATAAATCCCACTTGATCATGGTGTATGATCCTTTTAATGTGTTGTTGGATTCTGTTTGCTAGTATTTTGTAGAGGATTTTTGTGTCAATATTCACCAGTGATATTGGTCTGTAATTTTCTTTTTTTGTAGTATCTTTGTCTGGTTTTGGTATCAGGGTGATGGTGGCCTCATAGAATGAGTTTGGGAGTGTTCCTTCCTCTGCAGTTTTTTGGATCCCCTGGAGTTTTTAATTCTCAGATTTGTCCACACTGAGCCTCCAGCAGTTCGTTAACTGAAGGTCAGGTTTTCCTGCCTTGGCACTGGTTCCAGCAGAGGTTTCTGCTCTGGTAAGTTGTGACTCTCTTTATCAGTCTGTCTGTCTCTTCAGTTTTGAAAGCAGTGGTTTGCCCTGTGACCTCACTTCTCTGATGGATTTAAGAAGAGTTGATGATTTTTTTAGTCCGTTCAGCTTTTTACTGGTTGTTAAGATGGAGTGGCGACTTCTAAGCTCTTTACATGCAGGACTGGAAACTGGAAGTCTGAAATACCATTTTTACATCAAGTAAATGATGACTTCCTAAAATTATGACTGTGAAATTGTGTTGCAGAACAAATGCCAAATTTTTCTTTCCTCTTGAATATGCCAAAGATCCTTATTTCTTGGTTCAATACCACACTAAGAAGGGCCTACTTTGTGTTACTGGAAATTTTCAATGATTAACATTTCTGCTGTTTTCTTTTAATAACAGGAGAAATGTGCATTTTGAAAGTTTCATTTTTAGCATTTCACATAATGGTTTTCATGTGTATAGTGCAGAGTTTTGAAACGTATGTTAAAAAAACTTTTTTTTACCCTTTGGGAGCTTCTAGTCTAAATTGAATTTTCTTCCTTTTACGTAGCAACCATTCTTTCTGGTGTATGATGGCAAAGCCAGGAGAAAAAGTATTAATGTGTTTCCTCAGTACCTGGTACTCTGTGAATGCATAAAAAGTTCTAAGATATTAAAATGCAACTATGCATCCTAAGAATAAGGTTTACAATATTTATTAAAACAGTCACGAAAATCACTGTGATCAGACATTTATTTCACTGCTTGAGTCAGTTATTATTTAAGTTGTTATTTAGGTAATAAGTTATTACTTTTTATTTGAATGAGTCGAAAATTCATTCAAATTGTCCAGTTCTTCACTTCTTTTCCTTCTGTTTTTCTCATCCAAACACGTATGAAATAATGAATGAATCCTTTCCTGTCAAGACCCTGCTGGGCAATAAATCACTCTCTATTTTAATCAGTAAGCGATTTCATTTATCTCTGATCAATGCATCCAAATATTTGCTTAAATTGGTAAGACAAACCCAAGAGAAATAGGGCTTGGGTACCACTGTTAACCTCTTATTTCTCTGCGGTTATTTTCAGCTACCTTATGCAGTGGTCACATTACTTTTTGATACTTGCTATCATCCCTGCTTCTGCTATCAGCAGCGTTTTGCCCAGATTCAGCAACATATGTGATCTATCCTAAGTTTTTTTTTTTTTTTTTAAGTATTTCCATGGCTTAAATGAAAACGGAGTAGGGTCATTTATCACTTTTGAAAGCTAAAGATTTTTTCACAGTCCTTCAGCACATCAATGAGGTGGGGCTAGGCTTTTTCACAACTAGGCCACGGCTCACAGCTTTCATTGGAGTGTAATGCATTACCATGTCCACACAGATATAATGTCCCAGAGCTTTGATATTTGTTTTTTCTTAGCATCATAAAGTTTCTGTGAGGTAGCTGACATGAAATGCAGGAAGTCCAAACTCATGATAACTTGGCAGTTTCCACTGAAGGGCTTTGAATTCTCCCGGTCAGTCAGAAATCAAATGAGCTGGTTTGGTTGCAAAGCAAGAAGTGGAATTCTGCCTTAATACAAACTCAGGGAGGAGTAGAAATCTTTCCAAATGTGGAATGAAGAACCTAAGTTCCTATCATAGGTTTGTGTCTAATCAGAAGAGACACTCAGCGTGGATTAATAACCCAATGTGCACAGGTATCCCATGAACATCTGGTGTGTGCTCTCTAATCTAGCAAACATTCCTATATGTGGCTTTCCAAGTCAGAGGAGACTCAAAGAGGTAAACGGCAGTTTGCCTTGAGCTTAGCTCAGGTCACTTCTGGCTTAGTGATGAGCATGTATGTCTGAACTGGGCTGGGTTATGAAGATATGCTTGGATCTGAAGAGTTTCTTAGATATCTGGCCTTGAGATAGTTGGAAATTTTTAGTAAAAGGCAATTAATTTGTCAGGTTCTAACACTCACTTTTTTATTTTTTCTGTCTCATCTTTCACTTAAAAAATTTTTATTTTATATTGCAATATAGTTGATTTGCAAAATTGAGTTAGTTTCAGGTATACAGCTAAATGATTCAGTTATACATACATCCATTCTTTTTCAGATTCTTTTCTCATAAAGGTTAACCCAGAATACTTAGTAGAGTTCCCTGTGCTATACAGATCTTTGCTGATTATCCATTTTATATACAGTAGGGTGTATATATTAATCCCAAACTCCTCATTTATCCCTCTGCCCCACATTTCCCCTTTGGTAACCATAAGTTTGTTTTCAAAGTCTGTGGGTCTGTTTCTGTGCTGTAAATAAGTTCATTTGTATCATATTTTTAGATTCCACATACAAGTGATATCACATGATATTTGTCTTTCTCTGTCTGACTTACTTCACTTAGTATGATAATCTTGGGTCCATCCATGTTGCTGCAAGTGGCATTATTTCATTCTTTTTTTTTATGGCTGAGTAATATTGCACTGTATATATGTACCACATCTTCTTTATCCATTCATCTGTTGATGGACATTTAGGTTGCTTCCGTGTCTTAGCTATAGTAGATATAGCTGCAATGAACACTGGGGTGCATGTATCTTTTCGAAGTATGTTTTCCTCTGGATATATGCCCAGGAGTGGGATTACTGGATTGTATGATAGCTCTATTTTTAGTTTTTTAAGGAACTTACATACTGATCTCCATAGTGGCTGTACCAATTTACATTCCCACCAACAGTGTAGGAGGGTTCCCTTTTCTCCACACCCTCTCCAGCACTTATTGTTTGTAGACTTTTTGATGATGGCCATTCTGACTGGTGTGAGGTGATACCTCATTGTAGTTTCGACTTGCATGTCTCTAATGATTAATGATATTGAGCATCTTTTCATGTGCTTTCTGGCCATCTATATGTCTTCTCTGGAGAAATGTCTGTTTGGGTCTTCTCCCCATTTATTGATTGGGTAGTTTGGGTTTTTTTGATATAGAGCTGCATGAGCTGTTTGTGTATTTTGGAGATTAATCCCTTGTCAGTCGCTTCGTTTGCAAATATTTTCTCCCATTCTCTGGGTTTTCATTTTGTTTACGGTTTCCTTTGCTGTGCAAAAGCTTTTAAGTTTACTTAGGTCCCATTTGTTTACTTTTGTTTTTATTCTCATTATTCTAGGAGGTGGATCCAAAAGGATATTGCTGTGATTTATGTCAGACTGTGTTCTGCCTATGTTTTCCTCTAAGAGTTTTATAGTATCTGGCCTTACATTTAAGTCTTTAATCCATTTTGAGTTTATTTCTGTGAATAGTGTCATAGAATGTTCTAATTTTATTCTTTTACATGTAGATGTCCAGTCTTCCAGAACCACTTATTGAAGAGACTGTCTTTTCTCCATTCTATATTCTTGCCTCCTTTGTCATAGATTAGGTGACCATGGGTGTGGGGGTTTATTTCTGGGCTTTCTATCCTGTTCCATTGATCTATGTGTCTGTTTTTGTGCCCATACCACACAGTTTTGATGACTGTAGCTTTGTAGCATAGTCTGAAGTCAAGAAGCCTGATTCCTCCAGCTCCACTTTTTTTCCCCCACAGAATTGCTTTGGCTCTTAGGGGTCTTTCGTGTTTCCACACAAATTGTAAAATTTTTTGTTCTAGTTCTGTGAAAAGTGCCATTGGTAATTTCATAGGGATTGCACTGAATCTGTAGATTGCTTTGTGTAGTATAGTCATTTTCACAATGTTGATTCTTCCACCCCAAGAACATGGTATATCTTTCCATCTGTTTCTGTCATCTTGATTTCTTTCATCAGTGTCTTATAGTTTTCAGAGTATAGGTCTTTTGCCTCCTTAGGTAGGTTTATTCCTAGGTACTTTATTCTTTTTGATGGGATGGTAAATGAGATTGTTTCCTTAATTTTTCTTTCTGATCTTTCATTGTTAGTGCATAGGATTCAAGAGATTTCTGTACGTTAATTTTGTATCCTGCTACTTTACCAAATTCATTGATTAGCTCTAGTAGTTTTCTGGTAGCATCCTTAGGATTTCCTATGTATAGTATCATGTCATCTGCAAACAGTTTTACTTCTTCTTTTCCAATTTGGATTCTTTTTATTTCTTTCTCTTCTCTAACTGCCCTGGCTAGGACTTCAAAAATTATATTGAATAAAAGTGGCGAGAGTGGACATCCTTGTCTTGTTCCTGATCTTAGAGGAAATGCTTTCAGCTATTCACCATTGAGAATGATGTTTGCTGTGGTTTTTGTCATACATGGCCTTTATTATGTTGAGGTAGGTTTCCTCTATGCCCACTTTCTGGAGAGTTTTTGTCATAAATGGGTGTTAAATTTTGTCAAAAGCTTTTCTGCATCTATTGAGATGATCATATGGTTTTTCTCTTTTTTTAACATCTTTACTGGAGTATAATTGCTTTACAATGGTGTGTTAGTTTCTGCTTTATAACAAAGTGAATCAGTTATACATATACATATGTCCCCATATCTCTTCCCTCTTGCATCTCCCTCCCTCCCACCCTCCCTATCCCACCCCAATAGGTGGTCACAAAGCACCAAGCTGATCTCCCTGTGCTATGCAGCTGCTTCCCACTAGCTATCTATTTTACGTTTGGTAGTGTATATATGTCCATGCCACTGTCTCACTTTGTCCCAGCTTACCCTTCCCCCACCCCATATCCTCAAGTCCATTCTCTAGTAGGTCTGCATCTTTATTTGCATCTTGCCCCTAAGTTCTTCTGATCGATCATATGGTTTTTATTCTTCAATTTGTTAATATGATGTATCACATTGATTGATTTGCTTATATTGAAGAATCCTTGCATCCCTGCGATAAATCCCACTTTATTACAGTGTATGATCCTTTTAATGTACTGTTAGATTCTGTTTGCTAGTATTTTAACACTCACTTTTTAGAAGCAAATGTTCAAGTTTAGATTTTGTAGCAACTATCTCCATTTTATATTCCCACGGGAATATAAAAGTTAATATTTATCTTTAAACCTACTAATCTCTTTTCATCCTGAGAGAAATAACCCAATAGGCCTGAATGGAGATTCTCTAAAAGGGGCTCAGAGATACTCATTTCATGGACTTGACAAAGAATTTATTCAGCTCTCAAGAAGGTAATCACAGGGTCAGGAATGAAAAGGGGACGTTAAGTCATTTAAAGAGAGGTTACAACTCCTAAGTGTTGATACGACACTGATTCTGTGTTCCCATGGCATTTATGACTGAAGATTCTCACCGGAGTTGTAACTTAGAGCATAAACCCTCAAATCAATTGTAAGATGGGTAAACGTTTGTTGAGGGTGATAAACTGGTAAAAAATATCAGAGAAAATTATTTGCCTGGGCTTACAATATGTTTTAAGCACAAACTATTGTTTCTTATTTTTTTCTATGACTATAATTATTTTTATTTACTAATTTGTACTGGCTCATTGTGAATTATTTCAATCCAGAAATAGGTTTTGTAACATGCCATCAGGTTACAAACATTTGTATGTGCACAGAAAGGTTCTGGAAGGACATGCACACAAAAACCAGTTTTGGTTTCTTCTGGTGAAAAGAAGCAGGGAGGGAAGTTGCTTTTCATTATATATACTCTGTAGTGATTTTTGTTAACCATCTCCAAATATTAGGTTTTCAAATTTTAAAAAAAGAGTAGAAAACAATGACTGAGAAGGACATCATGTGTGTGCATGAGGAGGAGACAAACATTTACTTCAAAATTATAGTGCAGTGTGAGAAATGATAAGACAGATTCATGCAGATGGACAAAGAGGAAGTGCCTAACTGTAGTAGCTATTTTTTTGAAGTATAGTTGATTTACAATATTATATTAGTTTCAAGTGTACAGCATAGGTATTTGATATTTTTAAATTATACTCCAAAGTTATTACAAAATATTGACTATATTCCCTGTATTGTACATTACATACTTGTCACTTATTTATTTTGTACCTAGTTGTTTGTTCCTCTTAATCCCCGTCTCCTATTTTGCCCCTCCCCCAACCTCTCCCCGCTCTGGTTACCACTAGTTTGTTCTTTGTATCTGTGAGGCAGTAGTTATTTTCTTGTAAAAGTAGGAGAGAGTATTGCATGCTGGAGCCCCCTTTTCTTCTTACACAGTTAGCATCCAACTTTTTTGTAAAATAATCCTCATTTACCAGTTAGAAACATGGAATTCTGTTGTGCCTAAAACAGTCAGATTCTCATGAAAAAAAGGAAGCAAATGCAAGCGAAAACCCAAGAGGAATGGTTTCAAAATAGAATACAACATTCTCGCTGTGGGGAAGAATCATTCTTTAATACAGTCTTCTCTGATTATTTTTCCCCTTTCTTTCCTTTTATTTCTAGTCATGATTCAGGCAGGTCCAAGAATCATGTTCATGGTTTGCTGCTTTCAATAGTAAAGTAAAATATGTCCATGGGTTTGGTCATGGACTGTTTTTGTATTTTAAGTGAATTCTTCCATCCTAGATGATGGCCTGACCCGATGGCTCTATATCTGTGGCACTGGGTTTGCCAGCATGTGACACAATGGTGACAGTGCCATGGAAGTCAAGCTGAAGGCCATTTGCACAGTGCAACATACCTCCTTGCTTTGTGCACTTGCAGGGATTTTGATGATGTGATCCATTGTTAGAAACAAGGGGCCACTTCATCTTGACATGGACAAAAGGGGTGAATTACTGAAAAGCTTGAAGGAGTTAAGTTTCTCACAATAAACCAACAGTCTGGGAAGCATTGGCAGCAATATAATCCTTTAGAAACACATTGCTTTGGGTTTCTGTTCATTGTCTGCTAGAGTTCAGAATTCCATGCTTCTGGCAGAAAAAAATGGAATGTTTTAAATGTATGAAACATAATAGTTTATTATAAGGGGGAAGGTATTGTGTTTGTAGGCCCCTGTTTGGCAGATTTTCCTTGAAAGTTGCAGAAATCTCATGTTGAACTTTAATGCCTCTAATTCTAAAATGTACTTCAACCCCAAAGTTGCTGCATCTCTGCACTGTCACAAAAGGATGCTGATAGGTTTTTATTTTTCTGCATGTCTCATTGCTCTTTTTCTTTTCTTATAGTCTAAGAAATACTTGAAAATAAATTTATTTTCTATATGTAGAGTTTATCTCAATTGTTACTAAGAAAAATAATTCCATTAATTAATATAGTCAAAATGAATAGGAAAAAAAATCCTCTGTCTGTTAGATGAGTCCTCCTGTGACCCCTTTAAGCTTTCTAGTTGATAAAAGTGGAAAATACCTACAACAAGCCATTCAGACAATGTTTCACAATGTTTATTTAACAGCCAGTTTGCAACAAAAGCCAAAGGAAAAAGGGTAATAAAGTAAATAGGGATTTACAAAGCTTCTGAATAAAGGTGAGAATTGGATCAATATTATATTCTACACTTCCAGAAAGATTTTTCACTTAAAGATTCTAAAGATTACAATTAAACACAATTTAGAATTATTCACTGACCTTTTATACTACTATTTCTAGTAGTAGAAAACTTCCATTTCAGTATGAAACTATAGCTGTTTCTGCATTCCACAGCAGATAGTGTTCAAAGGGTGCCAAGTTATTGTAACATAATTTTATCAACATTTCAACTACCTAAAAGCACATACTATAACAGTACAAAGAATGTCACCTAACCTGTGTTAATAAAGATGAATTTTAGCTTCATTCACATCAAGAATTTTGATTAATACAATAGTAGAACAGGTTCTTAGATTTTAACCCTTCTCTCTATAAAAATGATTTTACACTGGTGTTGAACACCTGTTTCATTTGAGAGAGTTTACTGGTGCTGACGGTCCTCTGTCTGTATTATGTACTTTGTGAATTGTCTGCAACAAATTAATGATCTAGATTGGCTTTCCCTCGCCAAGCCATGAGCTGATTCCTTCTATGATGGACTGTTATCGTCATAAAATGAAAAATCATTTAATATTGACTTCAATAAGACACACAGAAGACAAATTGGCCCCTAATGATAACATCATGCTCTTCAAAGCCAAATGGAAATGAATTTCAGATCATGGGCACCACTGCTCCTTCCCTTATCACTAGAGGTAATGAGAGCTAAACGTACTTTCCTTAAATGTATCAAAGGTAATTTGATAGTTTACATCAAGATTGTTGCCAAGTGTGTTTGGTTTCTGTTCCTACCCAACCATTAACCTATTAATCGATGTTCTCTGACAAATGCTGAGCTCAAGATCAGTTTCCTGTCTTCTTGTTATAAGAACTCTCTTCAGCTTCGTATTCCCAATTCTTAACCCAATGCCTGACCAGTAGTAGTTTATCTTGTAGCTACTGGAATGCATGCCAAATGTTGTTCCAAGCTCCACATGTATTAACTCATTTAATCTTCACAATAAGGAGTATTTATAAGAAGTATTATTATCACTATTTTACAGATAACAAAACACAAAGGTTAAGTAACTTGCCCAAGTCCATATCACTAGAAAATGGAGGAGCAAGCTTTTTAACTCAGGCAGTCTGGTTCCAGATCCTGCATCCTTAACCACTAAGCTATGCCTATCAAAGCAATATTGATTTCACCGAACTGACTGATTTTGCTAAGTACTTTCACAGATACCCTGACCAAAATGCTGAAAGGGAGATGAGGAAACTTGCTTGTCCAATGAGATCTGATGACTCAGCAGAGGTGGGAGCTAAATTATGTTTTCCTCACCTTCTGATTTATTTTATTATACTTTAAATTAAATACCAAGGCAACGTTTCTTTTGTATGTGTGTGAAGTGCTCTCAGTTTATGCGTTCTCCTAGAATGTCACATGCAACTTAGGTTCACTATTTTCATCATTAAGTTTATTTCTCTTTAAATGAAAGATTCATTTTAATTAGAATGTAAGTTAATTAAGAGTGAGTGTGTAATTCATTTTATGAGTGGGTAAAGTGAAAAGAAGTTCAGGCACTTAGCAGGTGTGTAACATTTAATGTAGTTTTTTTTTTCCACTACACTCTATATTTATAGATAATACTGTGTTGAGTGTTTGGCTATGGATACATGTCCTTTTCCTCAAAATCCTAGGTAATCCAATAACTATTTTGAAAGGAGACCATGCTATGCCATAAAGCAGATATTAAATAATGTAGTATTGTTGTTCAGAGGTGGGAATGATTACTTCTGGCTAAAGGAGTAGGGTGTGAGAAGAAAGACCCAGAAGAACATCTCCCAGGATGGGTGATCGAAAGATGAATAGAATATGGACTTATAAAAAAAGATGCAGAAGACCATTCCAGGTAGAAGGAATAATCAAAGGGGGACAATACCAGTTCCTAGACCGTGGTAGACTCAACTAACATGGACACTCTCCTGCTACAAACACCTGAAGATTCTGGAAAAAAATAATAGGAAAAATAATGTAAATACATGACTGATGTTGCAAGAGAAAAAAAAAGTGGGAGGGGACAATCCTTGTGGTATCAGACAAAAAGAGTTACTGGAAACACAGAGCAGTAGAAGTAGAGACTATTACTGCTGTGGTCAGGAGGTGGGATATCAGACCCACAGTTAGGTCTTATAGGCCTAGAAGCTGAAAATTTAATGTCTGCCTAGAAACAGGAGTCTTGTCCTCCAAGAAGATATGAGCTCTTGTCCCCCATGAAGATAGGAAAGGCTGCTCCTCCATGACAGGAAGCTAGAAAAATGATACCTATAGGACCAAGGATGGGGAAGAATATCTAGAGCAATGTGTAGGAAAAAAAATCTCTAGAAAAAAAATATGTATAGTTCATTGGGTAAAACAATCATCTAAGATGAAAATTTGACATGAAAATTATTCAGTGGTTAGTGATATCCCTAGGGTACCAGATATTGTAAAAATCAATCCCATTCCTAAATGTCACTTCTACAACCCAAGCTGCATAGGATTAAAAGATAAAATAATGAAATATTAGGTATCAAAGATACAAAAATTCCTGCTAAAGGTGAGCTTACAACAAATATTACCAAACAAATAAGGACATGGCATCACAGGTGAAAATTAACAAATACAGTAAAAAGAAGAGTAACACCTCCACGAATTTGAGATAATAAATCCATCTGAAAAGGAAAACAAAACAATTATGTGTATATTAAATAGAGGGATAAACAAAGGAATGGAATCCATAAGGAGAGCCAAGACATCAAGACCAAAGAACAAGCGGCTTTGAGAAAGAATAAAATGAAATTTCTGGAAATGAAACATACAGTCATTTAAACTGTCAGGGTTAAACAGCAGATTACACACAGTTGAACAGGAATCTATGGCAGCCATGAAACTGTGCTGGTCAGCTCTGCGGTGGGGAATGTAAACTGGTGGGTGGCCCCAGGTTTGCTTTGCTCTGAATCTATCTCCACAGTCAGGTGGAGGCAATGCTTCCAAATGCCTGATGCAAACAAATGACTGAGTGCGCCAGGGATAGGCAGACCGAGTCCTTCGAGACTCAGCATTCCTCTAATGAGTGACTGTGCCCCAAGGCTTCCCATTGGCCTGGCTGAAACTTTCTTAGACAGTTTAAGACGCTGCTTATCCATCATTCCTTCCTTCCTCTCTCCTTTGCAGGAGTCAGACCTGCATCCCAGTCTGACAGCTCCCTACCTCCTCCAGCTCCCTCCCTTTCTTCTTTACCATCATTTCCCTCCATAAATCTCTTGTTTTCTAAACCCATCTTGATGTCTGCTTCTCAGGGGACCAAACAAATGAAGAATAAGATCTGAAATACAGATCTGAGAAAAATGATCAAGAATGCAAGACTGGGATATAAACTACCATGTAAAAGTGAGGGCAAAATTAAATATTCTAGTTAAAAAAAGACAACAAACAAGACGTTTTACTTACAGATCCTGCTTGCTAATAGAGTTCAGGAAAAAGAACATTGGACCCAAAATGAAGGAATGGGTCCTAGAATCAATAGTGGTAAATATACGGATATTTGAAAATGAGAATTAAATATAAAAACAACAACAACAAATGATATAATTATCGAGATTTTTTTAAACAACCCAAAATACTAGGTCATAATAACATGGAATATGGGAGAATAGAGTTAAATCATTGTATGGAACTTTTATTGTTCAAGAAGAAGATAAATATATTTGAATAAATTTATCCTTTTTAAGTCAAGTAGGCACAAAAAAACAAAGGCAGGGTCTCTTATAAACATGCTAGTTTGAACATATGTGTTTAGCACCACTTATTTCCCAAATCCCATTAAAATGGCAATAAATAAATAAGAAAGAAGTAAGCCCACAAAGAAAAGGAAAACAGAAGATGGGAGGACAACAGCCAGCCTGTGTTTTTAAAAAAATTGAAGACATAAAGTGTATGAACTAGAAAAACACATTATAGAAGGGAAAAAGGAAATATAATACAAGAGACTTTAATGGGTAAAGCCTATAAGAAACAATCTGATTCACATCACAGAGTGAGGAAAGGCCAAATAATTGGAGGTAAAAGGCTTTGCTAAAGTGCAGGTTGCGGGGGAGGGGCAGGTAGAATTGGACGATTGATTGAAAGCATAAAAAGCAATTCGAACCTCAAACCACCTCCATGCTGCAAACAAAGTGGCTGTCCTTCCCCCACCACAGCAAAAAACAGAAAGTTTATTTTCTGAAGACAGTGACCTCGAGAAGCTCTAGTGTTATGGATGCTGGTATGACCAAGAGCAGGGGTGAGGTGCCAAACTACAATGAGGGAGTCAAGTCAAGCCCTGCAAGCTCCCTCCTCAGCTCTCTCCTTTCCCTGGGCTCTCAGAGCACTGAAACCCAGGCTGAGAGTCTCAGGTAGATGTTACAAAGACTCCTCATTGATGAAACTGACCAGTCCAAGAGGACAAAACAAAACAAAAAGCAGAAAACAAAAACCAGAAACAGTTCTGGATCTTCTATCATTTGGGGATATCAGTAAGAGAGTTAGAAATTTCAGTTAGCTTTTAAGGGTCTTGTTCTTAAATATGAATAGAGAGTCCATGATCACTAGACATTAAAGGAAAACTTCCAAAGTGAAAGAAAGCAATAAAAGTAATTGAATAAACAGAAAAAAAAAGGAACTTGGAAGATGGAGCAAATAATTTGAATATAACTGATTAATATTCTATGAAAAAATAAAAGTTCTTATACCTTTGAAGTAATAATAAAAATTTCCATTGAAAAATTAGAGAATAAAAAAGCATTGGAAAGGAAAATTGTGACTGTAGAGACAAAATTTTTAACGGAAGAATTAGAATACAAAGTTCAAAAATGTTTCCAGAAAGTAGAACAAAAATCTAACAGATCGGCAATAGGAGAGAAGTGAAAACATTAGAGGACCATTTCAAGAGCTCTATCATCCAAATAATAGGAGCTTTAGAAGAAGGGAACAGAAAACCTAGGAAAGGAAAGTATCAAAGACATAATACAGAAAAATGTGAGGACCCAAAGACATGAGATTCCAGACTGAAGTTGCCCCACTGACTGCAGAGCAGAACGAATGGAAAAAACACACAGAAGTCTGTTAAGAAAGCACATCACTGTGAAATACCAGTACATGAGTGATTAAGAGACAAACTTGAAAGTTTCCAGGAGAAATCACAGAATCTCACAGAAAATGACATTGTACTTGTCAGCAGAAATATTGGTATGTATAAGGCAATAGGAAGATGCTTTTGAGATTCTAAGGGGTAATGATTGTCAGTTTAGATTTCATACCCCCATATCCAGTCAAATAATCAAGTGTGAGAGTAGGATAAATATATTTTTAGACATGCAAGTTCGGAGAAAAATCTGCCTCCCAGGCACCCCCTTTTCAGTAATCTTCAGAAGGAAGTGTTCTCTCAAAACAGGCTGGTGAACTAAGAAACAAGAAGTCATGGAGTGTGGGTGCAGGAGAGCCAATATAGCAATAGCAGGATGATTGTGAAGAGGAAATCCCAGGAAAATAGTCAGTAGTTAGTCAACAGATAGTGTCTAGAATTAACATTTTATTTTATTTTATTTATTTATTTTTGGCTGTATTGGGTCTTCTTTGCTGCGCGCAGGCTTTCTCTAGTTGCGGTGAGCGGGGGCTACTCTTCATTGCGGGCTTCTCATTGCGGTGCCTTCTCTTACTTCAGAGAACGGGCTCTAGGTGCACGGGCTTCAGTAGTTGTGGCACACGGGCCCTAGAGCATGCGGGCTTCAGTAGTTGTGGCGTGTGGGCTCAGTAGTTGTAGCTCGCGGGCTCTAGAGAGCAGGCTCGGTAGCTGTGGCGCACAGGCTTAGTTGCTCCGCGCATGTGGGATCTTCCCAGACCAGGGATCGAACCTGTGTCCCCTGCATTGGCAGGTGGATTCTTTACCACTGCGCCACCAGGGAAATCCCTAGAATAAACATTTTGAAACATAGCATAAAATGCTATTTAAAAATACAAAGATAAATATTCAAAGAAAGAGCTGTAAGTGTTCAAAGAGGTTGCTTCTGGGGAGTGGGATTTAAGAATAGGAAGGCTGGCCTGTTCCTTTTCATCCTAAGCCTAAACACTTAAGCTTTGACTTTCTAACCTTTTTGTATTACTTTAAGAAAATTAATCTTTTGGATTAAGTGAACCTACAAAGTACAGAAAGAAAGTCAGTATGGGGGGCAGTCAGGGAAGTGGAGAAAAGGAAATGTGAAAATTGTTTTTTGCATATACATATATCCATTCTTTTTCAGATTGTTTTCCCACATAGGTTATTACAGAATATTGAGTATATTTCCCTGTGCTATACAATAGTTCCTTGTTCGTCATCTATTTTATATATAGTAGTGTGTATAAGTCAATCCCAGTCTTCCAGTTCATCCTTCCCCCCCTTTCCTCTTTGGTAACCATAAGTTTGTTTTCTATGTCTGTGAGTCTGTTCCTGTTTTGTAAATAAGTTCATTTGTATCATTTTTTAAGATTCCACATATAAATGATATCATATGATATTTGTCTTTATCTGACTCACTTCACTTAGTATGATAATCTCTAGATCCATCCATGTTGCTGCAAATGGCATTATTTCATTCTTTTTATGGCTGAGTAATATTCCATTGTATATATGTACCACATCTTTATCATTCATTCATCTGTTGATGGACAAGGAAATGTGGAAATTTTGATTAATCTATTTTATCATGAGAAAGGAGGAAAAAAAGGAAGCATAGCAAAATCATAAAAATAAAAGCACAAACTAAGATCATAGAAACAAATCTAAAATATGAATAAAAAATAATAAAATGGACTATACCTGTCAGATGAAAGTCGAAGGTCTCATATAAGATAACAGATCCATCTCTGTTTTGTTTAAATGACATACTTAAAGCATGATAATGTAGGAAGATAGAAATTTCAAAAATGGGAAAAGATATACCAAACAAACACTCATCCAAAGAAAGTTGTCATTATTATATTATGTCAAACAAAATAGACTGTAAGGTAAAAGATTTATTAGGGACAACTAATTCCTGCATGTGGATAAAAGAATTTACCTGGAAGCCATGATTCTGAATCCATGTGGGCCTAACAATGTGGCCTCAATCTATACAAAGAAACACTGAAAGAATTTTAAGGAAAAGTGGAAAATGGCAAAAGTTGGGAAAAGAATAGCATGTTTTAAAAAATGTAACAATCTTGCGCTAAATTTATATGAGTGTATGTGTGTGTAAGGTACTGTATACATAATACAGATATAGGTATAGACATGGATAAAGATATAGGTATATTTGTGTCTTTACATATGATTTATTGAACTATCAAACTGGTTTTTAAAAAGTGCAAGGATAAACCAGGAAATCTTTCAGCTTCTAAGGACTTTGTTCCTAAATGTAATCCTGGCAAGTTCAGCTCTTCCAGTCATTTCCGGGAAATGAAAGTCTAGTCCAGTCCAATATAAACAACTCTACACTCACACAATTTTAGATGGTCTCCTTCCCCAGCTCAACTGTCATAAGTGTAAAATCCCACCATGGGGAAGCAGGATATAGCTGGCTTCTTTCCTCTTGCTTGGAATACTCCCTTCCTCACTTCCTAGATGTGTTTTTGGCCAATGGGGAAAGGAGGTGGGGCATAAAAGGGGATTAAGGAAAAGGGAACAATTTTTCAAGGCTCACAATGTTACAATCTGGTATGAAGCTTTGCTTTGTGGCTACACCCAAATTCTGGCTCTTTTTTTTTTTTTTTTTTTTTTTGCCGTACGCGGGCCTCTCACTGCTGTGGCCTCTCCCATTGCGGAGCACAGGCTCCGGTCGCGCAGGCTCAGCGGCCATGGCTCACGAGCCCAGCCGCTCCGCAGCATGTGGGATCCTCCCGGACCGGGGCGCAAACCCATGTTCCCTGCATCAGCAGGCGGACTCTCAACCACTGCGCCACCAAGGAAGCCCCTGGCTCTTTCTTTTAAGAGACACTTTCGTGAAAATTTTTTAGAGACCTTTTATTGTTGGCAGTTTATAAATCCCTGGATTGGCTAACTTCTGACAGTCCTCTCTTCTGTTTTAGTCACCATATCCCTCCTAAATCATGAGTATCTCCATCCCAAGCAACCATAAAATCTTGAGAGAACTATGCATCCGTTTTTGCTAACAGATTCTGAAAGTGCAGTCCAAATCCAGGCAGACCTCCAGCCAGGCTCTCACCTTTACTTGTAAATCAGGTATCAATTACAGTGTCCCCCAATTCTAGAAAGCACCTGTCCAGCTCTCTGATTGGTTCTTTTGAAATGTGCTCCTTGATTAAAATGATATTAGCATTAGCACAAATCTGGAAGGAGAGGAGAAACACCATGGCTCTCCAACATTTCTTCCCCGACCTCTTCATCAACACGTAACCAATCCCCTAGATAGTCTAATGCACCTTTGAAGTGAGTGATGATCTAAGGGTTGTAAAGCCCATCTCACACTCTCTTAGAATGTATAGCAAAGATGTACATTGACAGCTATGCAACTTCTGGAAAACACCAAGACAACAATAAAAAGTCAGTTAACATCTTGTTTCACACACACACCACCTTGCACTCATAATTTAAATCCTTTAAAAAAACACAGCGCAAGTCTCAACACATATCAAAGAACTGACATGATACAGTCTGAGTTCTTGTATCTCAGTGCAATAAAATTAGATATCAATCAATGAAAAGATAACATCTTCACAGACTAGAAAATTTAAAACACAATTCTAAAAGAGTCATGGGTCAAAGAACAATAATGAAGTGAGAAAATAATTAGAACAGAATTACAAAGAAAGTCCCTATGTACCAAAACTTGTGCACCTAAAATCTAACTTAAAGGGAAGTTTAACTGTATACAGTAGGGGAAAAATTTACCTGTAGAGACTAAGGATTTTAACTTTTACTAGATGTCAATAGGATGTTGCTTATAAATTTTATTGTATTAGATAACTTATACTATTTGTAACTTTTTAAAAAGAAATTCTTATTTTTTCATTTTATTTTTGAGGATATCTCAAGTAATTTCTTTTAAAAAAAATCTAGGAAAAATCAGGGTCTTAAAGATGAAGAGTCTTCAATGGCAATGGCAATTAAGTGCTGAAAGCACAGAAAGAAAAAAAATTTAAGGCTTTGAGCGCCCTCTACAGGCCCAAAGGAAAAATTCCCAGGAAAAATAAGAAACTTCAATTAGGTAGTAAATCCCATGTAAAGTTGTTTAAAAATTCTCGGAACTATTCACATTGCTGCTTCACTTTAAGTGGAGCACCCATGGTGGTGAAAAATTGGTGTGTACCCAAATGTTGCTGCGGGAAGAGTCTATCCATTTCACCTACATTACTGACGAGAGAGACACATTATCTCGCCCCCTAGTGGATGTTTTCAAAAATGACACAAAGATATTTTCTAACCAAGAGACTAAATTATTAAATCATACAATTTAGATAACCCTGGTTAAGGCTCTCAATATTATTTAGTCCAATCGGTCATTTTGTGCTTGAGGAAATGTAACAAACTTACTTATAACGATAAGAGGAAGTCTTCTCAATTTGTATATATTTCTTTTTTGTTTTTCCTGGTAGTTTTTTTTTTTTAATTTTATTGGAGTATAGTTAATTTACAATGTTGTGTTAGTTTCAGGTGTAGAGCAAAGTGATTCAGTTATACATATACATATATTCATTCTTTTTCAGATTCTTTTTTCAGATAACATATCACAGAATACTGAGCAGAGTTCCTTTTGCTGTAGAGTAGGTCCTTGTTGGTTATCTAATGTATAGCAGTATATGTATATTAATCCCAAACTCCTGATTTATCCCTCTCCCCAGTATTCCCCCTTTGGTAACCATAAATTTGTTTTCGAAGTCTGTGAGTCTGTTTCTGTTTTGCAAATAAGTTCATTTGTATCTTTTTTTTATATTCCATATATAAGTGATATTATATGATATTTGTCTTTCTCTGACTTACTTCACTTAATATGATAATCTCTAGATCCATCCATGTTGCTGCTAATGTCATTACTTCATACTTTTTTATGGCTGAGTAGTATTCTATTGTACATATATATACCACATCTTCTTTATCTATTCCTGTTGATGGACATTTATGTTGCTTCCATGTCTTGGCTATTGTAAATAGTGCTGCAGTGAACATTGGGATACATGTACCTTTCCAAATTATGGTTTTCTCTGGATATATGCCCAGGAGTGAGATTGCAGGATCATATGGTAGTTCTATTTTCAGTTTTTAAGGAACTTCCATACTGTTCTCCATAGTGGTTGTACCAATTTACATTCCCACCAACAGTGTAGGAGGGTTCCCTTTTCTCCACACCCTCTGCAGCATTTACTGCTTGTAGACTTTTTTGACAATGTCCATTCTGACTGGTGTGAGGTGATACTCATTTTAGTTTTGATTTGCATTTCTCTGATACACAGTGATGTTGAGCATCTCTTCATATGTTTTTTACCCATCTGTGTGTCTTCTTTGGAGAAATGTCTATTTAGATCTTCTGCCCATTTTTGGATCGGGTTGTTTGTTTTTTTTGATATTGAGCTGCATGAGTTGTCTGTATATTTTGGAGATTAATCTCCTGTTTGTCTCTTCCTTTGCAAATATTTTCTCCCATTCTATGGGTTGTCTTTTCATTTTGTTTATGGTTTCCTTTGCTGTGCAAAAGCTTTTAAGTTTACTTAGGTCCCATTTGTTTATTTTTGTTTTTATTTGCATTACTCTAGGAGGTGGATCCAAAAAGATATTGTTGCAATTTATGTCAAAAGAGTGTTCTGCCTATGTTTTAAGAGTTCTATAGTACCCAGTCTTACATTTAGCTCTTTAATCCATTTTGAGTTTACTTTTGTTAGAGAATGTTCTAATTTCATTCTTTTATATGTAGCTGTCTAGTTTTTCCAGCACCACTTATTGAAGAGACTATCTTTTCTCCATTGTATAGTCTTGACTCTTTTTTTTTTTTTACATCTTTATTGGAGTATAATTGCTTTACAATGGTGTGTTAGTTTCTGCTTTATAACAGTGAATCAGCTATACATAAACATATATCACCATATCTCTTCCCTCTTACAACTCCCTCCCTCCCACCGTCCCTATCCCACCCCTCTAGATGGTCACAAAGCACTGAGCTGATCTCCCTGTGCCATGCAGCTGCTTCCCACTAGCTATCGGTTTTACATTTGGTAATGTATATATGTCCATGTCACTCTCTCACTTTGTCCCAGCTTACCCTTCTCGCTCCCTGTGTCCTCAAGTCCATTCTCTAGTAGGTCTGCATCTTTATTCCCATCCTTCCCCTAGGTTCTTCATGACCTTTTTATTTTTTTTAGATGCCATATATATGTGTTAGCATACAGTATTTGTCTTTTTCTTTCTGACTTACTTCACTCTGTATGACAGACTCTAGGTCCATTCACCTCACTACAAAAAATTCAATTTGGGGTTTTTTTATGGCTGAGTAATATTCCATTGTATATATGTGCTACATCTTCTTTATCCATTCATCTGTCAATGGACACTTAGGTTGCTTCCATGTCCTGGCTATTGTAAATAGAGCTGCAATGAACACTGTGGTACATGACTCTTTCAGAATTATGGTTTTCTCAGGGTATATGCTTCAGTAGTGGGATTCCTGGGTCGTATGGTAGTTCTATTTTTAGTTTTTTAAGGAGCCCCTATACTGTTTTCCATAGTGGTTGTATCAATTTACATTCCTACCAACATTGAAGGAGGGTTCCCTTTCACCACACCCTTTCCAACATTTACTGTTTCTAGCTTTTTTGATAATGGCCATTCTGACTGGTGTGAGGTGATATCTCATTGTAGTTTTGATTTGCATTTCTCTAATGATTAATGATGTTGAGCATTCTTCCATGTGTTTGTTGGCAATCTGTATATCTTCTTTGGAGAAATGTCTATTTAGACCTTCTGCCCACTTTTGGATTGGGTTTTTTGTTTTTTTGACATTGAGCTGCATGAGCTGCTTGTAAATTTTGGAGATTAATCCTTTGTCTGTTGCTTCATTTGAAAATATTTTCTCCCATTTTGAGGGTTGTCTTTTCATCTTGTTTAGGGTTTCCTTTGCTGTGAAAAAGGTTTTCAGTTCCATAGGTCCCATTTGTTTATTTTTGTTTCTTTTTTTTCCATTTCTGTAGGAGGTGGGTCAAAAAGGATCTTGCTGTGATTTATGTCATAGGGTGTTCTGCCTATGTTTTCCTGTAAGAGTTTTATCGTGTCTGGCCGTAAATTTAGGTCCTTAACCCATTCTGAATTTATTTTTGTGTATGGTGTTAGGGAGTGTTCTAATTTCATTCTTTTACATGTAGCTATCCAGTTTTCCCAGAACCACTTATTGAAGAGGCTGTCTTTTCTCCATTGTATATTCTTGCCTCCTTTATCAAAACTAAGGTGACCATATGTGTGAGGGTTTATCTCTGGGCTTTCTATCCTGTTCCACTGATCTTTCTGTTTTTGTGCCAGTATCATACTGTCTTGATTACTGCAGCTTTGTGGTATAGTCTGAAGTCAGGGAGCCTGATTCCTCCAGCTCTGTTTTTCTTTCTCAGGATTGCTTTTGCTATTCAGGGTCTTTTGTGTTTCTATAAAACTTGTGAAATTTTTTGTCCTAGTTCTGTGAAAAAGGCCGGTGGTAGTTTGTTAGGGATTGCATTGAATCTGTAGATTGCTTTGGGTAGTAGAGTCATTTTCACAATGTTGATTCTTCCAATCCAAGAACATGGTATATCTCTCCATCTATTTGTATCATCTTTAATTTCTTTCATCAGTGCCTTATAGTTTTCTGCATACAGGTCTTTTGTCCCCTTAGGTAGGTTTATTCCTAGGTATTTTATTCTTTTTGTTACAATGGTAAATGGGAGTGTTTTCTTAATTTCACTTTCAGATTTTTCATCATTAGTGTGTAGGAATGCAAGAAATTTCTGTGCATTAATTTTGTATCCTGCTACCTTACCAAATATGTTGAATAGCTCTAGTATTTTTCTGGTATCATCTTTAGGATTCTATATATATACTACCATGTCATCTGCAAACAGTGACAGCTTTACTTCTTGTTTTCCATTTTGGATTCCTTTCTTTTCTTTTTCTTCTCTGATTGCTGTGGCTAAAACTTCCAAAATTATGTTGAATAATAGTGGTGAGAGTGGGCAACCTTGTCTTGTTCCTGACCTTAGTGGAAATGGTTTCAGTGTTTCACCACTGAGGAAGATGTTGGCTGTGGGTTTGTCATATATGGGCTTTATTATGTTGAGGTAAGTTCCCTCTATGCCTACATTCTGGAAGGTTTTTATCATAAATGGGTGTTGTATTTTGTTGAAAACTTTTTCTGCATCTATTGAGATTATCATATGGATTTTATTCTTCAATTTGTTAATATGGTGTATCACATTGATTGATTTGCATATATTGAAGAATCCTTGAATTCCTGGGATAAACCCCACTTGATTATGGTGTATGATCCTTTTAATGTGCTGTTGGCTTCTCTTTGCTAGTAATTTGTTTAGGATTTTTGCATCTATGTTCATCAGTGATATTGGCCTGTAGTTTTCTCTTTTTGTCACATCTTTGTCTGGTTTTGGTATCAGGGTAACTGTGGCCTCGTAGAATGAGTTTCAGAGTGTTCCTCCCTCTCCTATATTTTGGAAGTGTTTGAGAAGGATAGGTGTTAGCTCTTCTCTAAATGTTTGATAGAATTCACCTATGAATTCATCTGGTCCTGGGCTTTTGTTTGTTGAAAGGTTTTAATCACAGTTTCCATTTCAGTGCTTGTGACTGGTCTGTTTATATTTTCTATTTCTTCCTGGTTCAGTCTTGGAAGGTTGTACTTTTCTACAAATTTGTCCATTTCTTTCAGGTTGTCCATTTTATTGGCATATAGTTGTTCGTAGTAATCTCTCATGATCCTTTGTATTTCTGCAGGGTCAGTTGTTACTTCTCCTTTTTCATTTCTAATTCTATTGATTTGGGATTTCTCCCTTTTTTTCTTGTTGAGTCTGGCTAATGGTTTATCAATTTTTGTTTATCTTCTCAAAGAACCAGCTTTTAGTTTTATTGATCTTTGCTATTGTTTGCTTCATTTCTTTTTCATTTATTTCTGATCTGATCTTTATGATTTCTTTCCTTTGTCTAACTTTGGGTTTTTTTGTTCTTCTTTCTCTAATTGCTTTAGGTGTAAGGTAAAGTTGTTTATTTGAGATATTTCTTGTCTGTTAAGGTAGGATTGTATTGTTATAAACTTCTCTCTTAGAACTGCTTTTGCTGCATCCCATAGGTTTTGGGTCATCGTGTTTTCATTGTCATTTGTTTCTGGGTTTTGTTTTTTTTTTTGCTGTATGCGGGCCTCTCACTGTTGTGGCCTCTCCCGTTGTGGAGCACAGGCTCTGGACGTGCAGGCTCAGCAGCTATGGCTCACGGGCCCAGCCGCTCTGCGGCATGCGGGATCCTCCCGGACCGGGGCATGAACCCGTGTCCCCTGCATCGGCAGGCGGACTCTCAACCTCTGCGCCACCAGGGAAGCCCTTTCCTTACTTTTGATGAACCTGACAGTTCTGAGGAATAGTGGTCAGGGATGTTGTAGAATATATCTTTTTTTTTTTTTACATCTTTGTTGGAGTATAACTGCTTTACAACGGTGTGTTAGTTTCTGCTTTATAACAAAGTGAATCAGCTATACATATACATATATCCCCATATCTCTTTCCTCTTGCATCTCCCTCCCTCCCACCCTCCCTATCCTAGGTGGTCACAAAGCACCGAGCTGATCTCCCTGTGCTATGCAGCTGCTTCCCACTAGCTATCTATTTTACGTTTGGTAGTGTATATATGTCCATGCCATTCTCTCGCTTTGTCACAGCTTACCCTCCCCCCTCCCCGTATCCTCAAGTCCATTCTCTAGTAGGTCTGTGTCTTTATTCCCGTCTTACCCCATAGAATATATCTTTATTCTCACCATCCCTCAGGATTATGGGTCTTGGGGAGGAAGACTACAGAGGAAAGTGCCATTTTCATCACATCACATCGAGGGCAGATTCTATCAACATGACTTACCACTGTTGATGTTGACTCTGATCCAAGGTGTTTTTTACCAGAGCAAATGGAAAAGCAGGATTGCCATTCACTGAGCGGGAAGAGTGTAAGTGGAGTGGGGTTATTTTGGAAACATCAAGAGTTTTAATTAGCCTCCTGATGCGACTCCAGGTTAAAGCTATTAAGTAGTTTAGAGTTTAGGAGAGAATTTATGGTTGGACACATAAATGGGGGAATCTCTGGAATATAGATGGTTTTTAAAGCCATGGACTAGTCACTAAAAATTGAAAAAGGGGTGCAAGGAATAAGTACTGGATCATTTCAATAGGAAGTTTTACTGCAAATGAGAACAGTATTGGTTTTTTACTTTCCCTGTTAAAAATTTTAATCTCGGGGCTTCCCTGGTGGCGCAGTGGTTGAGAATCCGCCTGCTAATGCAGGGGCCATGGGTTCGTGCCCCGGTCTGGGAAGATCCCACATGCCACGGAGCGGCTGGGCCCGTAAGCCATGGCTGCTGAGCCTGCACGTCCAGAGCCTGTGCTCCGCAACGGGAGAGGCCACAACAGTGAGAGGCCCGTGTACTGCAAAAAAAAAAAAAAAAAATTTTAATCTCTTTTCCCATTATTACTTATTTTAAGTAAAATCTTCTAATAGCTCACCATTAACTATGATATTTTCTGTGCTGTTTTGCAGATGCCCTTTATCAGGTTAAAGATGCCTTCTAATTCTAGTTAACCAAGAGTTATCATGAATAAGAGTTGAACTTCATCAAATGCTTTTTTCCGTATCTATGGGTGTTATCAGATTCATTTTCTTTTAAAATTTATTAAATCATCAGTACATTCTTCTGAAATGGAACCACTCTTGCATTCCTGGGGGAAAAAACCTAGTTAATCACAATGTATATCAATATCATCATCATCATCATCATTGTATCCTCCTCAATTCCATCTTCTAACATTTCATCTAGGACTTTTCATCTATGTTGGTAAGTACAATGTCTTATCAGTTTCTTTTCTTGTGTTGTTAGGAAGCCAACCATAATTAACATCCGGTATGGAAATCACTTATCTATCCTTCACTTGTCAGGGGAAGAAATTGAAGTGCAGGGAAGGTAACTCCAGAGTTGCACTGCTAATTAATGGCAGTATTAGATTTCTAAGCTAGTGCATTTTCCACGTTACCCTGATGACCTGCTCAGCAGCAGTTCTAAGAGAAGTGCAAGTGGGAAGACACCAAATGGCTGTGTACATGCAGTTGGGTTGGTATGTGGTATGTGAACTGGAGTCATTAATCTCCTAGGCTGTCTTCCCAAAATTTCAATTGTAAGCCTTAGAGAAAATGCTGAATTGCCAAAAGAATGAATACAAGTTCTGAGTTTTAAACATTGTTTGAAAATGAATGTGCTTGTAAGAACAACTGTTTTATATTTCCTTTTCTTTTCTAAACTATGATATAAAACCTAGAGGGGAAAAGTGGAGTGTTCTGTAAATCCAAAGACTTGAGAATCAATACTACAGGTATAAATATTTAGGAGTTATTATGCTTCGGGAACACTTAGTTAAAATTATGCAAACTAAACTTTGTAAGAAAAAAAAAGTCTAGAAAAAAATTAGAATCCTTTGTAATATGTTACTGCATATTATCATTGTGTTTTTTGTTTTTGTTCTTGTTTTTGCCAGATAACTCATTTCAGTTGCATGGTTTCTTGTTCAAAGTAAAATTTCAAATTTTCCAAAGGAAGCATATTTGCTCAGCCACCGACATGATTACTTTTAGCAAAATAATATTTAGGGGAGAAAAAAAAAGATGATTTTAAGTACTTTTTGCAGTGTGTGTTCTACACATGGACCTTCACAGAAAGTTCAAATCAATTAAAAAATGTTCATAGAATACTCATATAAACATTTGTTTTTTAAATTAATTTTTATTGGATTATAGATGATTTACAATGTTGTGTTAGTCGCTGCTGTACAGCAAAGTGAATCAGTTATACATATACATATATCCACTCGTTTTTCGATTCTATTCCCATATAGGTCATTAAAGAGTACTGAGTAGAGTTCCCTGTGCTATACAGTAGGTCCTTATTAGTTATCTATTATATATATAGTAGTGTGTATATGTCAATTCCAATCTCCCAATTTATCCCTCCCCCTCTTACCATAAGTTTGTTTTCTACATCTGTAACTCTATTTCATTTTTTTAGAGTCCACATATAAGCGATATCATATGATGTTTGTCTTTCTTTGTCTGACTTACTTCACTTAGTATGATAATCTCGAGGTCCATCCATGTTGCTGCAAATGGCATTATTTCATTCTTTATTTATGGCTGAGTAATATTCCATTGTATATATGTGCCACATCTTCTTTATCCGTACATCTGTCGATGGACATTTAGGTTGCTTCCATGTCCTGGCTATTGTAAATAGTGCTGCAATGAACATTGGGATACATGTACCTTTTCAAATTATGGTTTTCTCTGGATATATGCCCAGGAGTGGGATTGCTGGATAATACGGTAGCTCTATAATTTTAGTTTTTAAAAGAACCTCCATACTGTTCTCCACAGTGGCTGTACCAATTTACATTCCCACCAACAGTGTAAGAGGGTTCTCTTTTCTCCACACCCTCTCCAGCATTTACTGTTTGTAGGGATTTTTTAAAAAAAATTTTATTGGAGTATAGTTGATTTACAATGTTGTGTTACTTTCTGCTGTACAGCAAAGTGAAGCAGTTATATGTATCCATATATATATATATATCTACTCTTTTTTAGATTCTTTTCCCATATAGACCATTATAGAGTATTGAGTAGAGTTCTCTGTGCTATACAGTACGTCTTTATTAGTTATCTATTTTATATATAGTAGTGTGTATACATCCATCCTGATCTCCTAATTTATCCCTCCCCCCTCTTACTGCCTGGTAACCATAAGTGTGTTTTCTACATCTGTAACTCTATTTTTGTTTTGTAGATAAGTTCGTTTGTACCATTTTGTTTTTTAGATTACACATATAAGCGATATCATATGATATTTTTCTTTCTTGCTTGTAGATTTTTTGATGATGGCCATTCTGACTGGCATGAGGTGATACCTCATTGTAGTTTTGATTTGCATTTCTCTAATAATTAGTGATGTTGAGCATCTTTTCATGTGCCTTTTAGCTAACCCTGTATGTATTCTTTGGAGATATATCTATTTAGATCTTTTGCCCATTTTTTGATAGGTTGTTTGTTTTTTTTGATATTGAGCTGCATAAGCTGTTTGTATATTTCGGAGATTAATCCCTTGTCAGTTGATTTGTTTGCAAATATTTTCTCCCATTCTGAGGGTTGTCTTTTTGTTTTGTTTATGGTTTCCTCTGCTGTGCAAAAGCTTTTAGGTTTAATTAGGTCCCATTTGTTTATTTTTGATTTTATTTTCATTACTCTAGGAGGTGGATTGAAAAAGATCTTGCTGCAATTTATGTTAAAGAGTGTTCTGCCTATGTTTTCCTCTAAAGGTGTTATAGTGTCCAGTCTTACATTTAGGTCTTTAACCTATTTTGAGTTTATTTTTGTGTATGGTGTTATAGAATGTTCTGATTTCATTCTTTTACATGTAGCTGTCCAGTTTTCCCAGCACCACTTATTGAAGAGACTGTCTTTTCTCCATTGTATATTCTTGCCTATTTTGTCATAGATTAGGTGACCATAGGTGCATGGGTTTATCTCTGGACTTTCTATCCTGTTCCATTGATCTATATTTCTGTTTTTGTGCCAGTGCCATACATACTACAAAGCTACAGTCATCAAAATAGTATAGTCTGAAGTCAGGGAGCCTGATTCCTCCAGCTCTGTTTTCCTTTCTCAAGATTGCTTTGGCTGTTGGGGGTTTAACACCTACCATTCTGAAACTCTTCCAAAAAACTGCAGAGGAAGGAACACTTCCAAGCTCACTCTACGAGGCCACCATCACCCCAAAACCAAAGCCAGACAAAGATATCACACAAAAAAAGAAAATTACAGGCCAATATCACTGATGAACGTAGATGCAAAAATCCTCAACAAAATACTGGCAAACCAAATGCAACAACACATTAAAAGGATCATACGCCATGATTTATCCCAGGGATACAGGATTCTTCAACATACGTAAATCAATCAATGTGATACACCACATTAACAAGCAGAAGGATAAAAACCATATGATCATCTCAATAGATGCAGAAAAAGCTTTTGACAAAATTCAACACCCATTTATGATAAAAACTCTCCAGAAAGTGGACATAGAGGGAACATACCTCAACATAATAAAGGCCATATATGACAAACCCACAGCAAACATTATTTTCAATGGTGAAAAACTGAAAGCGTTTCCTCTAAGGTCAGGAACAAGATAAGGATGTCCACTCTCTCCACTTTTATTCAACATAGTTTTGGAAGTCCTAGCCACAGCAATCAGAGAAGAAAAAGAAAGAAAAGGAATCCAGGTTGGAAAAGAAGAAGTAAAAATGTCACTGTCTGCAGATAACATGTCACTCTATGTAAACATGTGAATATATTGGGATTTTAAAGACAAAGTTATTGCCGTCAAGGAGCTTATAAATGAACAGTGAATATAGACAAAATCAACAAAAATGCAACGCACGAAGGTTTATAATGGAAGAAAACTTTGAGCTGGTCCTTGAAAAATGAGGATTCCTCATTTGGTGGAAAGGGAAAACGCATTTCAGGCAGAGGGACTGATCAGAGCAAAGGCACATGGTTTCAGGAGGGGGCATATCCTTGAGGCTGGTGCCTGGAGAATACGGAGGAAGATGCAGGAAGAGGAGAAGAGTCTAGAAAATAAGGATAAGTTGAGTTTTTAAGATTTTACCATGCAGGCAATGAGGAGTCAGAGTGTTTTTATAAATCCATATTTTAGAAAGATAAGTTAGTTTTTTGAAGCAAACTGTAGGGGACTCTGGTAATGATAATTACGTGTGTTCAGGTGAGGAGCAGGTACTGACATTTCCACACTATAACTCACATGTGCAAAGAGAGTAAATTTTTTTTTTCTTTTTTAAAGAAGATGTTAGGGGTAGGAGTTTATTTATTTATTTATTTTTGCTGTGTTGGGTCTTTGTTTCTGTGCGAGGGCTTTCTCTAGTTGTGGCAAGCGGGGGCTACTCTTCATCGTGGTGCGCGTGCCTCTCACTATCGCAGCCTCTCTTGCTGCAGAGCACAGGCTCCAGATGCGCAGGCTCAGTAGTTGTGGCTCACGGGCCTAGTTGCTCTGCGGCATGTGGGATCTTCCCAGACTAGGGCTCGAGCCCATGTCCCCTGCATCGGTAGGCAGATTCTCAACCACTGTGCCACCAGGGAAGCCCGAGAGTATCTTAATATCTCTGTAACTAGGATAAGCACAAGATTTATTGTCCAAATTGGAACACTTTTGAGAGTAAAAGGTGGGTGCTTTTAATAATTATGCTGAGAATATGGCAGTAAATTGGGAGTGTCCTGGGCAAATCAAGAGGTTGTCACTCTGTTTAAAACTAAACAAAATTTTCTGTCGTTGAAAACAAACAAAGAAGCATATAAAAACTTTATTTGGAAATTACAACTCAGACCCACCTAAATAAAAATCTTTTTGGTTTAAAACAGTCATTGTCAGGTGAATATTTAGGCAATTTAAAAGTCAAAAAATATATAGAGACTATTAACTCTTAACACTTATCTAGAGAATACTGTGATTTAGGCATTATTCTCAGCACTTCACACATATTCAGTTATTCAATCCACAAATAAAAAAACTATGAGGTAAGGGGCTTCCCTGGTGGTGCAGTGGTTAAGAATCCGCCTGCCAATACAGGAGACATGGGTTCGATCCCTGGTCTGGGAAGATCCCACAGGCCGCAGAGTAACTAAGCCCATGTGCCACAACTACTGAGCCTGCGCTCTAGAGCCCGCGAGCCACAACTACTGAAGCCCAGGCACCTAGAGCCCCTGCTCCGCAACAAGAGAAGTCACCGCAATAAGAAGCCCACACACCACAACGAAGAGTAGCCCCTGCACGCCACAACTAGAGAAAGCCCGCGTGCAGCAACGAAGACCTACACAGCCAAAAATAAAATAAATTTAAAAAAAAACAAAACCCAAGAAACAACAACAACAAAACTATGAGGTAAGTATTAGTATAATTCTCATTCTATAGGTGAAAAAAATCAAGACACAGTGAGTTTAAGTGACGTGCCCAAGGCTAGCTGTTGACCTAGCACGTGTAGTCAGGATTCAAATCCAGGGCATCTGGTACCAATATCTGTGTCCTAATCTACACTACATTGCCTCTCAGACTCTCGGTCATGGCTTGCTTTCCTCCTAAAGTTGAATTCCAGCTAAACAATGAATAATATCTTAGTACAGGTATGTCCCATGCAGTGTTTGGGACAACCATCCTCCTCCTTCCTAGGTGCCAAAGGAACTTACATCTCCTCTTTGCAGGAGTTGGATGTGGGTATGAGCCCCTGATCTCTATGCATGAGCCGGTACCCTTGACGCATCTGCTGATGTGTCCTTTCTGATTGTATAACTCACTGACTGTTCTCTCAGCAGAGCCCATGGTCTCTCAAACAGATTCAGCTCTGCCTCTAGTCCCGGTTATGCTGCAGACGCTCAGAGCCTCAGCCTGGTCTCCTCTCCACCTGGAGATAAACACATCAATATTCATATGAATAGTACAAACTTTATGGACTGTTTTAAGGCTATTTAAGAATGGATCTATTAACTACAAATTGAGCTGAAAAAAGCCTCAAGTAGGAAATAATTTTGTTGGCCTCTGGTTTTGAGCAATAAAAGCAAAATTCCACTAAAGCACTGTAGCTCAGAAATGAACTCTATTATGTGTTAGAGACTTCCTGTACAAAAAAATTTGATGAGTTCTGCTAGCTAAAACCAAAAAACCTAAGTAGGTCTGTCATTAAGCTATAATCTTCCATTGACTCCCCTCAATGCCCTCCGTCTAAGAACATATCTTCTTACCCCACCACCCCAAAAGCAGGCAAGAATCTGGGGTATAGCTGAAGAATTCTGGGTTCTAATTCCAGGCCTACACACAATTCTCAGACCCTTAATTTTCTTATTTCTTATATTGGAATAATAATAATACCTGCCACACAAAGTTGTTTTGAAGTTTAAATGAGACATGATGAGTAAAACAATTTATAAATGCAATTCAAGGTTAACTTCAAAACCTATTTTATAATCCTGCTTATTTGGTTGACTCCTGTTTCTCATGACCCATGTAAGTGGGTAGAACAGTGTTCTTCACAAAAAAGACGCATCCACCTGGAACTTGTTAATAGGACCTTATTTAGAAATAGGGTCTAGATCCTCAAGGGTCTTGAGATGAGATTATTGTGGATTTAGGGTGGGCCCTAAATGCAGTGACAGGCATGTTTATAAAAGAAAGGCAGAGGGGGATTTGAGACACAGAGACACAGGAGAGGAGGCCATGTGGACATAAAGGCAGAAATTGGAGTTAGGCTGGCACAAGTCAAAGAACATCTGGCTCCCCTGAAGCTAGAAGAGGCAAGGAAGGATGCTGTCCTAGAGCCTTCAGAGAGGCCCTGCTGACCCTTGAGTTTGGACTTCTGGTCTCTAGAACTGTGTGAGAATAAATTTCTGTTGCCTTTATTTATTTATTTATTTATTTTGTGGTACGCGGGCCTCTCACTGTTGTGGCCTCTCCCGTTGCGGAGCACAGGCTCCGGACGCACAGGCCCAGTGGCCATGGCTCACGGGCCCAGCCGCTCCACGGCATGTGGGATCTTCCCAGACCAGGGCACGAACCTGTGTCCCCTGTATCGGCAGGCAGACTCTCAACCACTGCACCACCAGGGAAGCCCAATTTCTGTTGCTTTTAGCCAACCAGTTGTGGTAATTTTTTTTTGGCAGTCTTAGGAAACTAATACAGCCACATCCAATCGATCAGTAAATCATGACAGCTTAACCTTCAAAATATGTCCACACCATGTACCCGCTCTGCCCTCATCCCATTAGTTCCTCTAAGGCACCATCATCTCATTACGATCACTCTGCTTTAGTCTTTGCACCTGCCTACAGTCCAGGCAGCAATCAGAATATGATTGAAAACTGAAGTCAAGTCTTGTCTCTCCTCTGCTCAATACCTTCCACCTGCTGCTCATTTCTCTCAATATAACCCAAAGGCCTTAAGATGGCCTACAAGGCTGGCTACGATTTGGCCCGGCTATCTCTCGGACCTCATTTCTTACCACCCTCTCAGTCCCGCTTTCCTTCTTCTTCTGCAAGTTTGCCAGTCACCCTCCCTCAGAGCCTTTGCACGCTCTTCCTTCTGTTCAGAGAACCACAGGGCTGCTTCCTTATGATCTGTACTCAAATCGCACCTCCTCAGAGAAGCCTTGCACATCTGTCCTATCCAAAGTGGCCTACCCCAATTACTGTCAATAATAATCACCCTATTGACTTTCCTCAAAGTGCCCATCACAAACAGTACTTAGTTCTTTTATTTTCCTGCTCATGGCCTGCCTCTCCTGTGAGAAGATCGGCCTCTCAGTGTAAGGATCTTGCCTGTCTTGTTCATCGCTACATTTCCAGTACTGATGCTCAGCACGTTGCAGCCATTAATAAATATTTGCTGAATGAATGAAGAAAGGAACAGTTCTCATAGCTATTAAGGGTGTAGACCAAAGAGGACAGAGATGGTAACTATTTTCAACACCAACCCAAACAGCACTTTCTGGCGAGTAACCTAGACAGCCATCTACACACATTCTCAGTGGGTGGGATAAGAACCCACTGCAGCTGCAAATCATTTTGTCTGAAGTTAGGGCATAGTTAAATAGTATTAACATTTCAGTGAGGTATTGGAATTTTTAAATGCTTTCAGCTGTCAAGTCCGGGATATTATATTAATGCTAAATCTACAAATGAGTTCCTGAAGGAATTTGGGAACAATAAAAACAAGTTTTTCATGTGTTTACCTCTCAGTTTAACAAGTGCTTTCGTATGTCTTATTTTAACTGTTACCTGCTTGATTAGAGATGGCAAACAATATTATTCCTATCTTACAGATGGAATATTGAGACTTAGGGAGAATAAGTGACCTATACAAGGTCCCATGACTGCTCAAGTGGCATTAGGGCACTCCTGGACCTAAACAGGACTTCTGATTGCAAATTCTTTATATTCCTCCATTGCACTCTATTCATTGATTTATTTAGTGTACATTATTGAGCACCGACTTTCAGGAACTGTTTTAAGTGCAGCACGTAAACTTAAGAAAGTGGATAATCTTTGGTTTTCCATTAAAAAAAAAGAATGTGTAATCCATGAACTTCGGGGGGGAAATCAGTATGGTAGCTGCCACCGTGTTATCTCTCTTTCTTGATGCAACCGCTATTATTTGGAAATCTTTGAAAATACATAGGATAAGTCTCCTGTTTCCGGAGCAAGGTCCTTCCTGGAGGCGGGGACTGGACTGGACGACCCGGGCTGGTTCATCGTCATCCCCGCGGGCGGCCACGGCACAGAGTAAGTGAGCTACACCCGGTAACAAGGGTTCCATTCTCGCGTACGGAGGTTGCGGCGTGGAAAGTTGGGCAGCCCTGCTGGAGAATGCTCCTAGAGCTGGGCAGCACTGCGAGCAGGATGATCTTTGGCCCTAAGTACTCCAGCAGGTTAAATTTGCGGCCACGGGTCGGGGCTCCGGGCGAACGAGACGGGGCGGGGCGCGGGGCGGGGCGGCGCGCGGCCGACGTGGCAGCGCAGGGAAGTGCACCTACGGTGGCCATCTTGGAGGTGGGGGCGTGCGCGGCGAGCGGTTGCTTGCATCTTGCTCGTCTTGTCGTAGTCGTAGTCCTACAGCTCAGCCTCCGTAGTCCCAGCTTTTCACTGCCACGCAGACACTCTCTCCGGCCCGCAGGTGAGCGTCAGCCTGGCAGTAACGCGGGTGTATGCGGGCGACCGGACGGGACGCGGGCTCCCAAACCGGCGCCCAGGGGCGCCGTGGTGCGAGGTGGGCGGGCCGGCAGGCGCCCCGAGAGCGAGGGTAGTTTGGGAGTTCCGCCGTCGTGCAGTCCGGGCGCGGGCCGTGGGTGCATGCAGGGTTCAGGGTGCGCTTCGAGAGGCAAGCCGTTCCCGCCGCGGCTTACACGGTGGGTGCGGCCCGGGGGTCTTATCCGGCACTTTGCTCTAGTTCCGGGACCGGCGCCGGCGCCCCGGGATGTTTGGCCCCACCTTCCACCGCGCTGGCCGGAGGGGAGATAAGGAGGCAGGAGCCCATTGACCTTAGCTCGGCCCAGCCCGGCCTGGAGACGTGGCAGAGCTTGCGGGGAGGCCGCTACCGCCTGGGAGACTCCTAGGTCAGCAGACGGGGACGGGCAATGGGATGTAGGTTCCTTTCCCGTGGGTTCCCCCATCGGTACCTAGCGCCGCTCCAGAGGGCTTTTGCACTGTGCTGTCTCTTTGTTCGTTCCTGGGAACTGCTTCGGGCGAGTTTGCCGGATAGCCTGTTCTGTAGATTGGCAGAATTTGTCCAATCCAAGAGAGTTTTTGTCATTCCAAGTAGTTATTTTAAGAGACAACATGTAGATTTCTGCGAACGTGACGCATTTTGGCATTCCAGTCTTTTCCCTGTACAGCTGCTATTTTGTCAGTGAACGTTTATGGAAGTTATTTTGGGATAAGAAGTGGGAATGCAGAGACAAAACTCAGACCTTCCTGTAGCAGTGCTCACTAAAGGGTAGTAGAGATTATCTTTTGAACCGGTAATCAACAATAATAATCGCTTTTAACAAGCTTTTACATTTATCAAACCTTTTCTTGTATCTTTATAAGTAGCCACCTACTTTTTCTAACAGAAGAACCAAGACACAAGCAAATTGGAAGATCAGGGTCGGTCCAGAGACTGAGGACTCAATTTTCCAAGCCATTTCCGTCACTTTTTTTCCCATCACTTTTTCTTTGATGCTGATACATTAATATCCTTTTTGTGTCGAGAATGAGCACTAGAACCTTTACCAACTCTGACATTTTGCTGTTACTTTTATCACAAGAGCTTTTCTTTAGTAAAAGGTATTATGTTTATGCATCCAGAATTTACCCAATATTGTCATTAAGCCAATTCTCAAATAGTATGGCTTTTAAAGACAGAAAGAAATTGACCAATTATTCCATTTTATGGGTTGTATTCATTGTACAGGTTCTTTTGCAAATGCACTCATTAATATTTATGTTTAAATATGATTTCTACTAATTACTGTGAGAATTGGTAGCATCTGTAGGAGGAAGATGAATAACCAGTAGAAAAATGAGATGAAGAAAAGAGGTAGTTTTATCAGGGAGTGATAAAGCCCCCAGAAGGCCATTCTGTCCCTGATTATCTTCATCTGTAGGTATTGAATGAAAGGATTTTGCTTCCTTGGATACCTGTTTTCTACTTACTGCCATAGATCTTTCCTCTACATTCACAACAGAACTTTTTGAAAGTGTTGTACGTATTTGCTTCACCTCACACACCTCAGTCCAGTTGAAATTGGCTTCTGTCCCCACTCCTTCTATGGAAACGGCTCTCACTAAGTTTTATCTCCAGTTTAGCAAATCTGTTGACTTTTTCATGTATCATCCTATTTGTCTTTTCTGTAGCATTTGATACTGTTGCCCATTCCTAACTTGAAACACTCTTCTCTGGCTTTTGGACACCACAGCCTCCTGGTTTTCTTCCTATCTTTCTGGTCTTTCATTCTTCTCTGCAGGCTTTTTTTTTTTTTTCCTGGGCTCTTCCTCAAGGGTTCGTTGGGCCATCTTCTTTTTTCTCCTGATCTTCTCATATAATCTCTTTTCAGCACATGACTTTAGAGACTATCAGTAAACTGTTGAAGCCCACATTTATGTGGTTGCTGAGCTGCAGACCAAGTCACCGGTACTTGGACGTTTCAAGGAGCTTGAACTTAGCATGTCCAGTATTAAATACTGCATAATCCCTCCTCTCCCAGGATGTCAGACATACACCTTGACCTCCTCCAGTGTTCCCTGTCTTACTGAATGGCACCACCATCTCTCCAGTTGTGCAAGTCATGCCTCTCCCCCTGCTGGACTCCATATCCAGTCAGTCACTGAGTGTTAACCACCTAAACATTTCTTGAGTCTATCCACTCTCTCCATCTCCACTATCATCACCTTAGTCTGGGGCCAGATAACTCATTCTTGTGGGGGCATCCTGTGAATTGTAGGATTTTTAGCAGTATCCCCAGCCTTTACCTACTAGATACCAGTAATACCCCCTAGTTCTGACAACCAAATATGTCTCCAGACATTGCCAAATGACCCTTGCGGGGGAGAGGGGCAGAATCACCCTCCTCCACTCCCCATTTGAGAATCACTAACCTAGGATGTTATTTGAACTACTTCTATATCCTTCTTAATGGTCTCTCTCTGCATCTACTCTGACTGCCCTGTGGCACAAACTGCATACTGTGGTCAGAGGAATTTTTCCAAAACACAAATATGAATGGCCAAAAGCTGGAATCAGCCTGAATGTCCTTCAGCAAATAAATGGGTAAGCAAACAGTGGTACAACTATAAAATGGAATACTCTTCAGCAGTAAAGAACCAGCCATTGACATATCCAACAATTTGGATGGATCTTAAGAGCATTCTGTGGAGTGAAGAAAGCCAGTCTCGAAAGGTTGTGTGCTGTATGATTCTATTTACGTAACATTCATGAAATGAGAAAATGGTAGAGAACGGTCGGTTGCCAGAGCTTATCGTTGATGAGAGGGTGCGACCAAGGAGCAGCATGTGGGAGTTTCTCTGGGGTGATGGAGCAGTTCTGTGTCCTGATTGTGGTGGTAGCTACACGAGTCAGTGCATATGGTGAAACTTCATAGAACCACACACACGCACACACACACGCACACACACGAATGTAAAAACAGGTGAAATCCAAATGAGGTCTGTAGTTCAGTTACTTGCATTGTGCCAGTGTTAATTTCCTGGGCTTTATTGCCGTAGTCTAGTTACGTAGGATGCCATCATTGGCAGAAACTGGGTTTAAGGTACTCATGAAGTCTGCTGTATTTTGGCATCTTCTTGTGAATCTGAAATTTCTTCAAAAAAGTGAAAAGACCCAATATGTCATTCCCAGTTTGAATGCCCCACAGTGACTTTCTGTTCTTAAAAGACCCGACTCTTTAATTTGGCTTATACGTGTCAGCGCAGTCTGAGTTCCTCTCCATGTCTCCGGTCCTCATTATTCCTTTCTGCTGCATGCGTTTTCTTGAATGTGTCAATGTCCCTCAACCTTCCAGGGCCTTTATACCTTCTCTGTATTCACTTTTTCTGGCATGTGCCCTCTTTAGCTCCTTTCCCTTGCCTAATTAAATTCTGATCGTCCCTCAGATCTCAGCTTATATGTGACTTCCTTGGGGAATCCTCTTCTGTCCGCAAGTCAAAACCGTATTCCCAGCGAGCAGAATTGTTCCTGCTCTCAGAGCACATCATTCAGGCTATAGTTCATTGTTATGTTGCTGTCATTGTTTGACTGTCTCCCGGACTGGACTTTAAGTATCCCGTTTGTTTTGCTTACACTGTATTTCCAGAGGCATCAGTACAGTGCTTGGCAAGTGGTTGACCGTTACTGAATATTTGTTAAATGAGTAAAAACTTCAAAAACTTAATTGGTAGGTTTAGAAGTTTTGATTTTATACTTGAGGCAGGCTTGAAAATTGGTAATTTTTAAGGAAGTTTTCCCACATTTTGTAACCCATTTTTGACTGTTAGGTCGAAATGCTATCTAGCGGCATTTTTGCTACAGTTAAATTTTCTAAAACCCAAGACATATCATTTAGCCATTATGGGGCACATTTTAGAATGTAAACTAAGAAAACCTGGGAATTGAGCACAGTAAAGAGTAGCCCTCGTCCACTGCTTAATGAGGAGAGAGGAAGTGTTTCAAGAATACTTTAAATAACTTATTTTTATTTTAAAAGTAATAGTGACTGGAATCTAGATATAAATCTACCATGCATTCATGTGGCAGAAATTAAATTAGTAATTTACTATTTGAAATATATTGGGTAATTAATTACTTAGTTAACGTAAAATTATTTCTCAGTAATGGAGTAGGTGTATGAAAATGTTTCAGATTGTTTGCACGCTAAATATTCTCACAGACTATTTCCTTAGGAATTTTGACAAACCCTTCACCTGGAGATAAGTGGCATTATAAACAGTAAAGACAGACATCTGTCTGTTGATCATTTTAAAAAACTATTCTCTAACTATACAAGGTTTAAAAATATACTTTTTATTACTGTGTAATATTTATTACATTTTAATATTTTTACAGTTTTACCGTAATTGAAGAAAAATGATGGAAGAGAGTGGAATAGAGACAACACCACCTGGGACTCCTCCACCAAGTTCAGCAGGACTGGCTGTCGCTGCCACAGCGGCACAGCCGTCTTCCCCCCCAGCCCCTTTAGGTACGTGCAGTTGTCTAGCATCAGTATGTTTTGAGGTTAGTCAAGATCCTGTTATCTTTTCTCAGAGTCATTTAAAAAAAGCATAGAGGCATACCTCAGACATACTGTGAGTTCAGTTCCAGACCACTACAATGAAGTGAATATTGCAATAAAGTGAGTCACATGAATTTTTTTGTTTCCCAGTGCATATAAAAACTATGGTTACACTATACTGCAGTTTGTTAAGTGTGTAATGTATTATGTCAAAAAAAAGAATGTACGTACCTTAAGTAAAAACTTTGCTAAAGTATTGCCTAAAAATGCTGCTCATCATCTGAGCTTTTAGCGAGTTGTCATCTTTTTGCATTAGTAACATCAAAGATCACAGATCACCATAACAAATATAATGATAATGAAAAAGTTTGAAATGTGGGAGTTACCAAAATGTCACACAGAGACACGAAGAACAAATGCTGTTGGGAAAAATGGTGCCGATAGACTTGCTTGACACAAGGGTTGCCACAACCCTTCAATTTGTAAAGCGGAGCAAAATAAAATGAGGTGTGCCTGTATATTAAAAATTCTGTAATCTTTGCCAGGATGAAGGGAGATACCTTTTTTAATTTAAGCCCAAAGACAGAAAACATATATGTTTTGCTTTATCCTAACTTTCATTTTTTATGTTCATACTGACTAGAAATCTTCTTTGTTATGACAGAGATATCCTAAAAAGTATGTGTTAGCTTTGTCTAATGTTCTGTGACTTTGTGGTGATTAACCTTCTGACCAAAGTTTGAGCCTTAAATTGTGAGGTTTTATGCTCATATCAGCAGGGATGAAAAACGGCTTTATTTTATTAAAAGCATGTCAAAACAAACAAAAACACAAAGGTCTGCAATACCATAACTTAATTTTACATATCTGCTGCTTTTACTGATGGGAGTTGAAAGTCATTTGCACTCAGTCATAGTCGTATATTTCACATCACACATTTAAAAATAACTCTTGGGATAGGGTCTGTTAAATTTTAAAATTTTCCAAGAAGACAGTAATGAGACACTTTGAAAACCAAGTGAAAAACATTTCACTGACGCATTTTTTTCCTGCCCTCCTTTTTCTAGCTGCGGCCAGCGCTTTCTCTTCTCCAAGCGTGTCCTCTGTGCAGCCCCCGCCGCCACACACGTTCTCCACCCCTCAGCAGTCCCTGCCTCCCGTGAGGCCTTCGCCACCCTTGCCCTTTGTGCCTCCTTCACCGGTTCCTTCTGGTCCTCCACTCATTACCTCTTTACCACCTCATGTTTCTCCACCAACTGCTGCTGCCTTCAGTAACCCTCCTTTATCCCACTTCCCACCTTCCACTTCTGCCCCAAACACTCTCTTATCTGCCCCCGCTTCGGGTCCTCCCACATCAGGATTCTCTGTCGGCTCAGCCTATGACATTACACGAGGACATGCAGGAAGAGCTCCCCAAACACCCCTGATGCCGTCTTTTTCTGCACCTCCGGTGACAGGTAATTCTCTCTCTCACTGATACTTTGAAACAAGTGGTTATGGTGAATGTTTTATTTATTTTTTTAACAGCTTTATTAAGGTATAATTCACATACAATTGAACCCTTTCATGTGTACAGTTTAATAGTTGTTACTGTATTTATCGAGTTGTGCAGCCATCACCAAAATCAATTTTAGAACCTTTTAATCAGCCCAAAAGAAACCCCATACCTATTAGCTGTCACTCCCTACTTCCTCCCAATCCTCATGGCTCTCAGAACCACTAATCTACTTTCTGTTTCTATGAATTTGCTTATTTTGAACAGTTCATATAAATGGACTCATAATATGTGTCTTTTGTGACTTAGTGTAATATTTTCAAGATCCATCTATGTTGTAGCATGTGTCAGAACTTCCCTTTTAAGACTGAATAATATTCCATTGTATGGATATACCACGTTGTGTTTATGCATTTCATCAGTTGATAAACTCTTGGGTTGTTTGCACTTTTTGCCTATTGTGAATACTGATTCTGTGAACCTTTGTGTGCAAGGTTTTATGTGAACATGTTTTCATTTCTCTTGGGTTTATACCTAGGTGCAGAATTGCTTTTTTTTTTTTCCTGGAGGGTTTTTTTTTTTTTTTTAATTGAAGTATAGTTGCTTTATAACATTGTGTTAGTTTCAGGTGTACAGCATAGTTATTCAGTTATACATATATCTATATTCTTTTTCAGATTCTTTTCCATTATAGGTTATTACAAGATATTGAGTAGAGTTCCATGTGCTATACAGTAGGTCCTTGTTGTTTATCTGTTTTATATATAGTAGTGTGTATCTGTTAATCCCAAACTCCTAATTTACCCACCTCCTTCTCCTTTGATAAACATAAGGTTTTTTTGTATGTCTGTGAGTCTATTTCTGTTTTGTAAATAAGTTCATTTGCACCATTTTTTAGATTCCACATATAAGTGATACCATATGATACTTGTCTTTGTCTGACTTACATCACTTAGTTGATAATCTCTAGGTACATCCATGTTGCTGCAGATGGCAGTATTTCATTCTTTTTTATGGCTGAGTAACGTTCCATTGTACATGTATGTGTGTATATATATATATCTCCATTCATTTGTTGATGGACATTCAGGTTGCTTCCATGTCTTGGCTGTTGTAGATAGTGCTGTGCTGTGAACACTGGGGTGCATGTCAGAATTGCTGACTTTTGAACAGCTACCAGACTATTTTCCAAAGCAGCTGCACCATTTTACTTTCTCACCAGCAGTGTATGAGGGGTCCTGTTACTGTGCATGAATGTTTCATTCCCTTTTCCTTGATCTCCAGAGCTTCCTGTTTTCATTTAAATTATTAAAATAAAGCTGATGTTACTTAATATATGATTTGTATATGATATAAAACTTAGTACATGATTAGTATGTGGAATGTCAGAATTCGAAAATTTTGTCCTAACATTTTGTGCAGTTATAGAGAAACATCAAGGTGAAGTCTGAGAGTTTTTTTAAAAGCTTTACTTAAAAAATTATTAGGACTGAATGGTCCAGGGAGTAGTTTTATTTAGCCAGGTAAAAGTTCAAAAACAAATAAGTATATGTGCCATAAGTTGGTGGAATTGGACTATTTTATTTTCTAGGTCAGTTACACCTACTTTTTTGACTTCCCAGGAATGGTTATTGGAAATCAGTATCAAAACTTCATCCTGTCATATTCTGCCTATTGTTTCTCATTTTAGGAAAAGAAACAATTTTGTCGTGATTTTATAATCCAACTTGGCTTGTCTACCTTAACAAGTAAAGATTTTTCGAGAGTACAAGTATGACACCCAAGTGTATGTGAATTTTTTTTTTGAGTTAAAATAGGGTATGTGGATATGTTTACTAATTTTTACATGCTTTTTGTATGATGGGCTTGAGTGCTCATATCAGCTATTTTTATGCTTTAAAGAGATTCAAACTATAGCTGTCTGCATCCAAGTGCTCATAGGGCAGACATGAAGTACTTTTTGGATGTATATTTTCTGTCCATTTTCAGGGCACTTGGTGTAAGCTTATGAAGAGGGAAAGAAATTTCTTCTTTGGAATTTTGTATATTTTATAAAGGTTTAGGTGATTCTTTGAGCTCATATCTCAGTGTTGAAATGCCTGAGTATATAGTTACATTATTAAGCTGTTTTGAACTACTCATCTCATATGTTGTATCTTCTTTTTATAGGAAATAGTTTATGGAATAAATTACATATATTAACATTTTTGCCACTGACTAGGTATTTTGCCAACTCCCATTACTCAGCAAGCTGGTTTGACATCTCTGGCACAGGGAACTGGAACCACATCAGCCATAACTTTTCCAGAGCAGCAAGAAGATCCTAGAATTGGTAGAGGGCAGGATGAAGCATCTGCTGGTGGACTCTGGGGTTTCATTAAGGTAAGGGGTGTTTACTTTAAAAATCACGTTTAATTTTTTAATTATAAAACTAACAGATATTCATTAGAGAGAATTTTGAAAATACAAAGAGGTGTAAGGAAAAATTAAAATACCTTTTATTCTTATTACACATTTTCTATAGTTCCTCTGTCTTTTGGATGCGCGTATCTATGTAAATGTATCTCTTTTTTAGTGAAAAGCCAACTGGAGTAGTGACACATGGACACAATTTTGTTGTCTTTACCTAGCGTGTATCATGAACATCTTCCCAGCTATAATTCTTCAGGCTACTTTGTCCAACATGTCATTGCATTTATTTCCCATGTTTTATTTCACTTACCTGTTACTGGCATTTTCTAATTGTAATTCTTATTAATTAAATTATGATGAGCACTCTTGTATGCCAATGTTTATGTGCATCTCTGTTTTATCAGAGTTAATTCTTGGTAAATGTCAGTGTGGACATTTTAAAAATTACTGATACATATTGCTCTCCGGGAAGGTTATACCAAGATACACTGTCATAACATCATTCATTTGCCAGCAGTGATTTTATTAATTGAAATGTAGTATTTTCTAATTTGATAGGCAAAAAAATAATACCTTGTTTAAATTTGCATTTCTTTGTTACTCAGTTTGAACTTTTTTTAATGTGATTTTTGGCCATTTGTATTTTTATTTTGTGAAGTCTATATTCTTGTTCTTTGCTCAGTTTTGAATTGGGATGATTTTCTTTTTTAATGAATTGATAAGAACTCTTAATGTAAGAAGAATATTTTATTATATGCTATCATATGTTGCAGTAGCCTCCATTTTTATCTTACATTTCAACTTTATTATGCTTTATTGACACAAAGCCTTCTAAATTTTGGGGAATCATTTCTATC
This sequence comes from Neophocaena asiaeorientalis asiaeorientalis, assembly GCF_003031525.2. NCBI lineage: Eukaryota > Metazoa > Chordata > Mammalia > Artiodactyla > Phocoenidae > Neophocaena > Neophocaena asiaeorientalis. The sequence continues at coordinate 1,660,800 of NW_020174442.1, read as the reverse complement.
AATTTTTTTTTCAATTTTTTTAAATGTTAAAAATGACATTTACCTACTCTATTATATGATAATTATTTTTTTATGATTCCTTCTAATTTTCTTGTGGTTTCATTTTTTTTACTTACCAAGTTGATATAGCTGATACTTACTTTACTATATTATATGAGGTAGAAGTCAAACTTAATTTTTTTCCAGCCACTTAATCGACTGTTCCAAAATCATATCCCAGTGATGTGATATGTTACCTTTACCTTAGTTACTAAATTGTGTGTTAACCTCAGTTTCTGCGCTCTGTATTTTATTTCACTGCTTTGCCTGTCCTTGCAACAGTACCACACTATTTTAATTATTGTAACTTTATTTATTACACTAATATTTATTGAAAGCCTACTCTGTGCTGAGGTGGGGATGAAGAGTATTCATAGACGAGTCAGACAGAAAAGTCAGTTCTGAGTCTCTGCATTCATAAAGGCAGATCAGCATTTGGTTGTGTAAGTTTGCTGTTTTCTCTTCAAAATTTTTCTTTGCTGGTCTTTTCTATTTATTTTTCTTAATGAATTTTAGAATCGCTTTGTCAAGTTCCCCTCAACATTCTGAGAGTTTGGCTGCAATTTAATTACACATTAAACATATTTTTAAATTGGTAGCTGGTTAAACTGATTTACAGCATTTGAGTTTTATGTATCAGAAAGGTGGCATTTTTCTAAGCTTCTTTATATCACTTTGTGCTTTTTAAAGGTCTTCTTTATGTAGAGACTGTCACTTCTTTTCCTCGTTAAGAGCATGTGTCAGCATGTCAGTTACCAGTTGTAATACTCAGTTCAACCCTACAGATCTTGTAAATAACTCTTCTAATATTCAGCATAAGATGGGTGGACAGTCTTAAATATCAGTGTTATGAACTCGTCTGTTTTTCTGAATCTCCTTAGTTTAATAGTAGGTTGGGACAGGTGGAATCATGGCCTGTTGGCCAGATGCCATCTCTAAGTCTCTTTGACTGTGGAAGAAGCATGGATGGAAGGAAATACTCAGATCTGGTTCCTTCTGTCTAATAGTGTGGTTTTAGGAATTCAGAGGACTAGGTCTGGCTTTATTAAATGGGAGAATTTGGGAACAAAACAAATAGGAAGTAGGACAAAAGAAACTTTCATAGAACAGAGTATTATATATTAAGGTAATAAGTAACCCTGGGAAATAAAGATAAGAAATGTTTTTACTGTTTTTATTTTTACATTAGGGAACAAAATATGAGTCTTCGGAGACATCCAATTACAGTCTTTATTTGGGACCTTGATGGACAAGTTTTGCCTAGTCTTTTATATAGATAAATAAATAAATAGTAATGAAATGAAATAAAAATATAGGTATACATAGAAATGAAATAAACATATATACATACACACATACATATATATACAATAAACATACTTCCCAGGCCAGTGTTGCTCGAAGTGGGGTCAGTAGATTGCTGTCAATCTATGATGAGATGAGAAGAGAAATTGAGAGGAAGCATTTTGAAATTTCATAGCAATTTGACATTGCCATAACCTTAGTTTTCTTATATTTTACAAAAGTATAGGTCTGCAATGCATTGGAAACTTAAAAGAATTTTTTTTTTCCCTCACCATCCAGTAATCATGGTGTTCTTTGCTTAGAATGAGTATTTACATGTGAATTTGTTCTGTGCAGGGTGTGGCTGGGAACCCTGTGGTGAAATCTGTGCTTGATAAAACAAAACATTCAGTAGAAAGCATGATTACAACGCTGGACCCTGGCATGGCTCCATATATCAGTATGTACTTAAAATAGAGCAGCATCTGCCATATAAAGTATGTGCTCATGTCAGCCACTGAGTGTAATCCCACAGGTCTTGTAATTAGTGAAAATCCTCCTATTTTCTCACATTGATTGTCAGTCTTGGTTTTGATACTTTTAATTCATCTTTTTCTTAGTCACCATTAAATAAATTTTGAAAACTTCCCAGCGTGAGCTTTGGAGGAGTAAAAATGATTCGAATTATTAGTATACTGACTGATTCTAATTATGAATTTGGTTAGTGTTGCTTTATATGAAGTTTACCGTTCATTGTTGACGTTTGAAGTGTTGCTTTGTTCATATTTGGTTTTGACATTTCTCCAGTTATCTTTTAATTAAACGTGTTTATGTGTAACTCAGGAATCAAATTTTTATAGGCTGTTAATCTATTCACTGATAATATGTCATTACTAGATTTGTTGGGAAAGGTACTTTAATCACCTTTGAACCCTCATTACCAAGAATCCTCCAGACGGTTAACTGGAGGATTAATTTTTTTATGTACATATCCAGTAAGTGAAATAACATCTCTTAGCAGGATTTGTGACCAGTTATTAGTAATTCTGTTGAAGATAACAGTCTAGCGGCCAAAGCTATGCACCAGGTACTTGAACAGAGATTTTCAGTAGCAATAAAAAGTCAGTAGCTTTCTAAGTCTTGAGTCTGTTGGTAATTGTCTAGTAAATGTCAAAGGGCAAGACTTAATAATGATAAGTACCATTTATTAAATGCTTGATCTGCCAGATACTAATTCCCATAAGAGCTCTGCAAGCTAGTGTTATTTTTCTCAAGTTTTAGATGAGGAACTTGTGTTCAGAGAGCTTTATTATTATCCTAGGTTACACAACTTGGTGGAGCTAACACTTAGCTTCTTTGCTTCCCTTTAAGTGGAAAACTGAATCAAAGAATTAACTCCGCTGTATTGTTCTCTGTGTTTGTAATTGCCAGGGTTTAGAAATTGTCCCCTACCATATATACTGATTTCATATATTCATAATAATCAAGTTTGACATAATGCAGTATATATGTTCTTCTCTTCACAAGCTCTTATTTTTAGTGAGAAAAAGAAAGCAATTAGTATTTTTGGAGCTCTTGTTGTTTTAATGGGTACTGTGTTAGATGGTGAAATCAATTACCTTATTTAATCCTTAGAGCAAGCCCTGTGAGGTGGCAGGAATTTTTCTGTGAGGAAACAAGCTCAGTGACTTCCCCAAGGTACCGAAGCTAGTAAGTGATAAAATCAGGACTCAAACCAAAGACTTTTCTCAGGCCGGTACTCTGCATGACATCCAGAAAAAGGAAAATAAAACGGGGAGAGAAAGATACAAAATAAAATTTCTATTATTAGAAGATATAATAACATATAATCTTCATCACCTATAAAAAGCAGTAATACTGAGTGTGAAAAAGCTATTGACAGGCAGCAAAAACGAGACCATTTGGATCTAACAAAACTCTAGTAAAACTTACCATGTTTTTATATAAATATTTTAGAAATCACCATAACAATTTCAAATGTATCAAGAAAGCACAAGAACTATTAGAAATGGACTTTAACACAGTTTCAACATTGTTTTGATTAGCTCTCCCTTTATAATCATTAAAAGTGGCATGAGTCATCACAAAAAACCGAAAAGCTTTTTGAGCTGAAGCCTAATGGAACAGTACTTAGCTAGATAGGGTTAAGAGATATGTCCCACATGGAGAAATAAAAAAAAAAAGGAAAACATATAGTCTTCCTCTTCTTTCCTATGGTAACCCTTGCTTTTAGGTTTTAATAATTTAAGAAATTCCAGTAAAGATGGGATCTGTGGAACATTGTTTCAATCAGGAAAAAAGAAATCCATAATAAAAGCCCAGATATTTGGAAAATATTTTCAGCTGTTCCAAAAGATACTTAACTGAGGAAAAGCATTGTTTCTAGGGCAAAATATTTCACAGTACAAATAGCTTTCTTGAGAAATCTCAGAGTAAGATGCCATTAGATGACAGGGTGAAATGTGTCTGCTTGCATCAGGCAGTGTAGTGAAAAGATACAGACCTAGATTTGAGTCCTGACATCATTGCTGAGTAGCTGTGTTACCTTGGGTGAGACCTTATCAGCCTCAGTTTCCTCAGCCAATAAAAAGGTAATCTATAGCTTGCATTGTTTTGCCAGGTTAAGAGTAATTATGTAGTAAAATGTTAATGCATGGTAGTAATTATGAGAATTTCATTATTTTAATTTGGAATTAAAATTTTCTTCTGGTCTTTGTAGAATCTGGAGGTGAACTGGACATTGTAGTGACCTCAAATAAAGAAGTAAAAGTTGCCGCTGTCCGAGATGCCTTCCAGGAGGTCTTTGGCTTAGCTGTGGTGATAGGGGAAGCTGGGCAGTCCAGCATTGCCCCACAACCAGTGGGCTATGCAGCTGGATTAAAAGTGAGTAATAGAGCATCTTTTTCAGGATACAGTAGCTTGCAGTTCACTTTTTAAAATTTCTGATGATAATCCTATGGTCTATATGGAGCTTTTGAGTTTTTACGTACTGAAATATTGATTTGGTTTTTAATTAGACAATTCTGTAGTGTTAGGAAGATACAGTGGAGTTTTAATTTAAAGAAACCTAAAGTAGGTTTTGATTATCGGGGGAGGGGAGGAACCACATGCCAAGAGCACAGAAAGAGAGCAGTTTTAGTCCTGAAAGACATCTTCTTAACCCAGTATTAAAGTTTAAATCCATTACTGAAATTATAATATCCCTTGAATCCCGTAAGCTTTTTATTACTATCACTATTAATAATACTTTACACTTTATGTATTTCTTCATGGTTTATGGGATTCTCATATATTTGGAAGTTTCCAGAGTAGTAATGGGGTTCTAGTAAACAGGTTGTAAATACACCTGACAAAGTCCCCCTTTTCCCTTGTATTTTCTGTTACGGAAAAACCCGAACGAGGTTTTTGGCCAACCCAGTACTTGATGAGGGGACTCGGTGCTCATCCAGAAAGTTTTCTTAACTTACTTTCTTTGAGTCTTCCCTTTCCCTGTCCTTTTAACTACCTTGCCTTAGAGACCCCACTAGCTGGCATGTTATAGGCACAAAGCCTGTATATAACCAGAGTGTGCCAAGGTCTCATCAGCATATAGAGACCTATTAAATTACATTACCAGTGGTAATGCACTCACCAAAGGAAGACACTGCCATAGTTTTTGGTAGTGAGGGAAGAAGACCTTGTGATTAAGTCTATAGATACCTATATAATCCCTGTGTAATAGTGGCAGATAATAGAATGGCTTATTTTGAAAACAAATTTCACACACTTGCATACTCACACCACCACTTGAATATCGTACACTTTATCTTCTGGACTGTTACCATTAAAAAAATTGTCACATACACAAGCCAATCCCATTACCATAGTAGACCTGGCCCCCTCTTGCATGCTGAGTGCTAAAGTTCCAAGAGTTCTGCCCTCCCTCTCATATACTTTTTACCATCAGTATACAAACATGCAAAAACAAATGAACAGTTCATCAGCATGTAAATACTGCTCCCACCTTAAAAAACAAAAATAAACTAAAGAAAACCTTAACAAATTTTTTTACCTTACTTTCCCCATCACCTCCAACCCTAGGTTTTCACTTCGTTTTGCAGCAAAACTTGCAGAGAGTTGCCAACAGTTTTCTCTCTAGTTCTTCTCTTCAGTCTCTTACACCCACCCCAGCCAGGCTCTCACCCTCAGCCCTCCACTGAAAATGCTTTCAAGGTCGCCAATGTTGTGCATCTTGTTTGACCTACCACTGGCTTTGAGACTCCTCTGTAATGTCTTTTACGCTCGCCTTTGGGGATGCCACACTTGGTTTCTTCCCTGCCTGACAAATTCCTCTGTGCTTCCTTTGCTGGCTCCTTTTCTCCCCAACCTCCTGATGGTCTCCTTCCCTTCATCTACGTTCGCTCTCTCGGTGATCTCAGCCAGTCACACAGCTTTGAATACCAGCTGTGTGCTGACAGTTTCGAGCAGAGACCTCTCATGTAAACTAGGTTAATATAGAAGTTGCGTTTTTTTTTTTTTTTTTTTTTTTTTTTTTGCGGTATGCGGGCCTCTCACTGTTGTGGCCTCTCCTGTTGCGGAGCACAGGCTCCAGACGCACAGGCTCAGCGACCATGGCTCACGGGCCCAACCGCTGCGTGGCATGTGGGATCTTCCCAGACCGGGGCACGAACCCGTGTCCCCTGCATCGGCAGGCGGACTCTCAACCACTGCACCACCAGGGAACCCCTAACGTTGCCTTTTTAATACCTTTACTTGAATGTCTCAAACTTAGCATTTCTAGTACTCAACTGCTTTTCTTTCCTTCCAACCTGTCCCCCGCCGCAGCTTTCTCCATCTCAATTGATGATGGCTCTGTCCTTCCATTTTCTCAGATGAGAAACCTTGGATTCATCCTTGACTTCTCTCGTTATTCATGTCCAGTTCATCAAGAAATCTTGTTCACTGTACCTTCAGAATACATCCAGCATCTGACTGCTTGTCACTGTCTCCATTGCTCCCACCCTAGGTGAAGCCACCACAAAGCCTTGCTGGAATCTTGGGTTCACCTCCTAACAAGTCATCCCGTTTCTCCCCTTGTGGCCCTATATGTTATCCTCAACAGACTAGCCAGGGTATTTCTTTCAACACACAAGATCAAACCATTTCACTGTTCTTTTCAGAACTTTATATTTCACTGAGTGTAAAATCCAAATTCCTTACCAAGGCTTCCACAGCCCCACATGGCCAGGCTGAACTGGCCTTCTATTTTTTTTTTTTTTAATTGAAGTATAGTTGATTTTCAGTGTTTCAGGTGTACAGCAGAGTGATTCAGTTATACCATATATATATATGTGTGTGTGTGTGTGTGTGTGTGTGTGTATATATATATATCTTTCTCAGATTCTTTTGCTTTATAGGTTATTACAGGATACTGAGTATAGTTCCTTGTTGTACAACAGTAGTTCCTTGTACAACAGTTGGTCCTTGTTGTTTATCTTTTATATGTAGTAGTGTGTATCTGTTAATCTCAAATTCCTAATTTATACCCCCCACCCTTTTTTCTTTGGTAACTGTAAGTTTGTTTTCTATGTCTGTGAATCTATTTCAGTTTTGTAAATAAGTTCATTTGTACTATCTTTTTAGATTCCACATATAAGTAATATCATAAAATATTTGTCTTTCTCTGATTTACTTCACTTAGTGTGATCAACTTTAGGTCCATCCATGTTGCTGCAAATGGCATGATTTCATTCTTTTTTATGGCTGAGTAATATTCCATCGTATATACACACCACATCTTCTTTATCCATTCATCTGTCCATGGACACTTAGTTTGCTTCCATGAGCTATTATAAATAGTGCTGCTGTGAACAGTGGGGTGCATGTATCTTTTCAAACTAGAGTTTTCATCTTTTCCAGGCATGTGCCCAGGAGTGGGACTGCTGGATCATATGGCAGCTCTATTTTTGTTTTTTAGGAAACCTCCATGCTGTTCTCCACAGTGGCTGCACCAGCGGCCTTCTGCTTTTTTCTGGTCTTCCCCCTTGCTCACTCCACGCCAGCCACATTGGCCTCCTTGCAGGTCTTTGCGCTTGTCTGACAGGCTGCTCTCTTCTCACAGCCTTTTCACAGCTCTCGCTGAGCCACTCTTTCCTCAGATATCTACTTGGTTGACTCCCTGACCTCCTTCAAGTCTTCACTAACATCTTCCCTCCACAGTGGGGCCTGTCCTGACCGCCCTGTTCAGTACTGCAGTCTGCACCTACCTGCCCTGCACTCCTGATCCCTCTAGCCCTCCTTTGATCTTTCTCCTATAGCAGCCAGCATCTGCTGATTTACCATATAGTTTACGTTGATGTTATTCTTACTTTTTAATGCCTTTTCCCCACTAGAGTTAAGTTCTACAAGAGCAGAGATCTTTGTTTCGTTTATAGATATAAAGTTTTAGAATAGTGCTTCATGTTCTTTAAAATGAATATCTAGCAGTCCTATTGAGATATCTTGGTATAAAACCCCAAACAATAGAATTAAAACTGCTAGGGTAAACTTTTTAAATTAATAATTTATTTCCTCAAGTAAGCAGTCTAATGCAGAAGATGTTTCCTGGGATCTGTTTTGAATTTTGGTTTAACAACATGTCAGCCATATGAGAATAGAGATTTTTCCCTTTAACAGAGCTCTAGCTGCCCACCTGTTGCTATACTTTGATAGTACCTTTACCATCAAACAGTGGTCTTCAGACTTGTGTATAAGTACCTCTGGTGACATGCAAAGATTTTACAAGGTCCAGGTAGACCCAGATAGTTTTCAGGAACTCAGCTTCTCCTTCCTCAACTTCCGTATGTATGCTTTCCTAAAATTTTCTGCCTGAATACATACTTGTAATGGAGGCAACGTGCCATCTCCTTTCTCATCTCCTCTTCATAAGCTCTGACCTCTCCCATTAGAAAATAAAGATATACCGCTCACCCACTGATTGCCTCGGAACCTAAAATGCTCCTGAGTGTCATATGAAGGGACAATTCAGAATAATGTTTTAGATGTTAAGGATGCAAATGGCATAATGACACCGTAAAATCTTCTTGCAAGTCCTGTGGTTTCTAATTCTCAAAAAAACTGATAGGGTTGTCATTCATAGTTTCTGATGGTAGATCACCACATGATTTTGGGAACATAACTCAGAATTTCATGGTTTTTAAAACATGAGTCTTAAATATTTTATGTTAAATATCATTGCATAAAGACACTTCAGATCGGTATAAACTGAACTTGAAAGGCTGATGGAGATTTTTTTTCTCTAAGAAAAGTCTTATTTTCTGAATATTAATAGTTCAGTTTATATTGTGATTTTATTAGTATTTGACAGATTTGTTTTAGTATTGGTTTTTGCCCTTCAAATTTAGAAAAGTGTTCCTTTTCTACAATCTTTAATACAAGCTTAAAATTAAAATTCATTGAAACTGATACATATAGGAAAGTGATTTGTAATTTTCCCAACGGTTTGTTTTTTTTCAGAAACAGTAGAGGGAACTAACAAAAAGAAAATAATATAGAATATTAAAATTTCAACCCAGATTTTTTTCTCCCCATCAGATTTTATTTGAAGTGAATGTCTTTTTTGACTAAACTTAAGTTTTCCTTTAAACATATGAAATTGTTTAAGGAAATAAATCAGCTGTAATTAAAGTTAGGAAGCTTCTGAAACTTCTCCAATGCCAAGTATTAATTTTACTGAAAAGCCAATTATATTTCTGACCATTGTTTTATAGCTTATAGTCAAGAAAAATGTAGTTAATATCTGTAAGAATTTTTGAAGAAGCATGGAATTTTGATTATCTGAACCAAGTTGCTTAGTATAAGCTCTCAGAGTACAGTATAAGCTCTAGAGGCATTTCTGCATCTTACTTCAGTTCTGAGACAGTTACTTCAGTGTGGCCTCTAAACTACCTAATTTTTGGTGCCCTACACTGCTGAAAAATAAAGTTAAAATTCCCGTCTCAAAACATTGGTAGTGACTAATATCAAAGTGTCTCTGTGACGCCAAAAGATGCCACACTTAAGTAATGTTGTGGTCAGAGGAGGAAAGAGGCTGATTTACCCCCTCTTCTGGATTCCATAAAAACAAGCATTACACTTGTCTACCTAACTCATTGTCCTATCTTTTATAGGTGCTAATTAATTTCAGTTCAATATTTTGTGAACCCTATGAAGTATAAAGCCCTGTGCTGTAGGATAGTAAAAAAATGAACCAACTTAGTTTCTGTTTCCTGGGAGCATAAAATCTAGGAATATTTTGTTGTAATGTGTAGCTGAGATAGCACCTTTGAAGAGTTGCGAATGAATCTCTAAACATCCCACTAATCCCCTAATAGTTTTTTACTGAATTAACACTTATTTAAACTTCTTTATAGTAAAAGATTAGACATAACTACCTTTTGGGAGGAGGGAATTATTTTACTCCTCCCAAATTTCGGAACAGATTTACATTATCCAGTACAAAGAATTAGGTTCATCTTAGCTATTGTATTTTCTTTCAGATTCAACAGTGACCTCCTCGTGCACGATTAGATTTGGTGATGCCATATTTACACTCTTTAGATTCCTAATATTAGCCATATAGGCCTTCAGAAGCCCTTAGTTTTTCCCATGTTCACTTTTTCATGTAGTAAGTTCTCACTGGCTGCCTATTAGGTTAGACACTATGCTAGGTACCAGAGATACAAGAGTAAGCAAAAATACAGCTTGACTTTATTGTAGTTTAACTCATATCTTCTTTCATCTTTCATGTTTATAAGCTAATGACAGATTGGCCTACATGTTCTCATGCAGTTGTCACTTCTTTAGTTGTCTCTGAAATAAATTTAGTTGTCTCTAGAAGTATCTTAGCTTTCTTCATTTTCATTTGAAGAAGAATTGACCCCTTAATCTCATTCACTGCTTAGCTCTGCTGTTCATGATAAAAATAGGGGTATTATCCATGACTAGTTTTATTCAGAAATAGCTTTATCTTGCTTTTTGAACACATTCTCATCATATCATTCATGATCACTTTTATGAAGTGATTCAAATAAAAGTAGTAAACAACAACCTTGTCCTCATTATTCCAGCTTTTAGTTTTCTGCCATAAGTATATATTTAATTCATGATTTTGAGTTATCTATTTAGTGTTCTCAGCCCCTCAATTTTGTTTCGTAAATGGTACTAATTTTCTTGAATAAGCTTTGATGTAATGCATACATTTGAAGTTAAAATAACTGTTATTTTGGTGCAAACTTTAAAGGCTATATATAAAAGGAATCAGAAGAAAGAGAAAAAACATATTTGCTATTGATATGATTGCCTGCCTAGAAAAATTCAAGAGAGAATCAACTAAAAAACTACTAGAATTGATAAATGATTTTTATTTAGTAAGATGGCCTCTTGCCAGATCAACATTAAAAAGCACAGTTTCCTTTTATTAGTAATAACCAATTAGAACACGTAATATAAAAATTACCCATTTCATGATAGCAACCAAAATAATAATGCATATAGGAATAATTCGGAAGATGCACTGCAGACTCTTAATACTGAGGGGAATACAGTGGGGCTTTTTCACTTTTTACTCTCTGTGCTTCTGTATTGTTCTCATGTTTACAGTGAGTGTATATGTGTTTGTGTATAAATGTATATGCATATTACTTATACAGTCATAAATTAGTATGTTTAAAACCGAATAATTTAAAATAGTTTCTAATGTACACTGTTTCAGGGTGCCCAGGAACGGATAGATAGCTTGCGTCGAACTGGAGTGATCCATGAAAAACAGACTGCTGTGTCAGTAGAAAACTTCATTGCAGAATTGCTTCCTGACAAGTAAGAGGATTTTTTTTTTAACATAGTTATAATTTTTTTAGAGAACTTACAAGACAAAATCTATTCTCTTAGCGACTTTCAAATGTACAAAAAGTATTATTAACTATAGTCACCATGCTGTACATTATATTCTCATGACAACTGGAAGTTTGTACCTTTTAATCCCCTTTATCCATTTTACTCCCCCTCCCACCCCTGCCTCTGCATCCACCAATCTGTCCTTTGTATCTGTGAGTTTGCTTCCCCCCCACATGTGAGATCATACAGTATTTGTCTTTCTCTATTTGACTTACTTCGCTTAGCTTAATGACTTCAGTGTCCATACACGTTGCTGCAAATGGCAAGGTTTTCCTTCCTTTTCAATGGAATAATATTTCATTGTATATATACATACATATTTATGTGTGAGTGTGTATATAAATCACATTTTCTTTATCATCAGCAGACATTTAAGTTGCTTCCATGCCTCGGTTGTTGGAAATAATGCTGTAGTGAACAGGGGGATGCATATGTCTTGTTGAGTTAGTATTTTCGTTTCCTTTGGATAACTACCCAGAAGTGAACTTTATGGATTATTTGGTTGTTCAGTTTGTGAGGAACCTCCATACTGTTTTCCATAGTGGTTGTACCAATTTATAGTCCCACCAACAGTGCACAAGGGTTCCCTTTTCTCCACCTCTTCGTGAACACTTATTTCTTGTTTTTGTATAATAGCCGTTCTAACAGTGTGAGGTGTTATCTTATTGTGGTTTTGATTAGCATTTCCCTGGAGGATTAGTGATGTTGAGCACCTTTTCACGTATGGCCATCTGTATGTCTTCTTTGGAAAAGGAGGCTAATCAGATCTTCTCCCCATTTTTTTATTGGATTGTTCGGTTTTTGCTGTTGATTAGTATGAGTTCTTTATATATTTTGGATATTAGCCCCATATCAGATATATGATTTGCAGGTATTGTCTGTCATTTGGTAGGTTTCCTTTTCGTTTTGTTGATAGTTTCCTTTGCTGTGCAGAAACTTTTTAGTTTAATGTAGTCCCACTTGTTTTTGATTTTGTTGCATTTGCTTTTGGTGTCAAACCCAAAAAACATCATTGCCACAACAGATATCAAGGAGCTTACTGCCTGTGTTTTCTTCTAGTTTTTTATGGTTTCAGATGCTATGCTCAAGTATTTAATCCATTTTGATTAATTTTTATCTCTGGTGTGAAATTGTGGTCCAGTTTTCTCAACACCATTTATTGAAGAGACTGTCCTTTCCCTATTGCATATTCCTGGCTGTTTTGTCATAAACTAATTGGCCATAAATGCATGGGTTTATTTCTGGACTCTATTGCATTGATCTATATTTTTGTTTTTTATGCAAGTACCATACTGTTTTGATTACTGTTGCTACGTATTATAATTTGACATCAGGGAGCATATTGCCTCCAGCTTTGCTCTGCTTTCTCAAGATTTGCTTTGGCTCTTCAGGGTCTTGTGGTTGCATACAAATTTTAGGATTGTTTGTTCTATTTCTGTGGAAAATACTGGAATTTTGATAGGGATTGCATTGAGTCTGTAGCTTCCTTTGGGTAATAGGAACATTTTAACAATGTTCATTCTGCTAGTCCATGGGCATGGAATATATTTCCATTTATTTGTGTCTTCTTTAGTTTCTTTCATCAGTCTTATAGTTTTCAGAGTAGACAACTTTCACCTGCTTGGTTAAATATATTCCTAACTATTTTATTCTTTTTGATGTAATTGTAAATGGTATTTAAAATTTTTTTCTTCTGATAGTTTGCTGTTAGTGTATAGAAATACAACAAATTTGGGGGTATTGAATTTGTATCCTGCAACTTTACTGAATTTACTAGTTTTAACAGTTTTTTGGTGGTAGCTTTAGGTTTTTCTGTATATAATATGTCATGTGCAAATAGTGACAGTTTTACTTCTTCCTTTCTGATTTGGATGCATTTTTTTTGTTGCCTAATTACTCTGACTAGGACTTCCAATACCATGCTGAATAAAAGTGGGAAGAGTGAGTATTCTTGTCTTGATCTTAGAGGTAAAAGCTTTTTAGCTTTTCACTGTTGAGCATATTAGCTATGGGCTTGCCATATATGACTTTGATTATGTTGAGGTATGTTCCTTCTGTAGCCACTCTGTTGAGAGATTTTGTCATTAATGGGTGTCGAATTTTGTCCAATACTTTTTATAGCTCTGTTGACATGATCGTATGATTTTATCTTTCATTTTGTTAATGTGGTGTAGCACATTGCGTTATTGGCACATTTTGAACCATCCTTGCATCCCTGGCCCACTTGATTATGGTATAGATCCTTTTAATGCATTGTAGAATCCGGTTTGCTAGTATTTCACTGAGGATTTTTACATCTCTGTTTTTCAGGGATATTGGGCCTTTAATTTTCTTCTGTGTAGTGTCCTTGTCTGGGTTTGGTATCAGGGTAATGCTGGCCTTGTAAAATGAGTTTGGAAGTGTGTCTCATCTTCTATTTTTTGGAAGAGTTTGAGAAAGATTGGTATTAATTCTTCTCTAAATCTTTGGTAGAATTCACCAGTGACACCATCTGGTTCTGGACTTTTGTGTGTTGGGAGGTTTTTGATTACTGATTCGGTCTCCTTACAAGTAATCCATTTGTTAAGATTTTCTGTTTCTTTTGATTCAGGTTGTGTGCTTTTAGAAATTTATGCATTTCTTCTAGGTTGTCCAGTTTGTTGGCGTATAATGGTTCAGTAAGAGGCTTATTATGTTTCTCTTAGGAGCAAAGTATGATTGCTTACACTGAACATCTAGTAAAAAAATGTATCCTATTTTAGAACCAGAGAGAAAATTACGTTCTGGTCTAGCTCTGTCATCTAACTAGCTATGTGACCTGTGTAGCTCAGCTCACATTTCTGCTCGTTTCTCCTTTTTAATTATAAAATGGACATTGTGTTCCCTGCATGCTAAGATTGTGTTAATAATCAATTACATATGATACAGTGATTTAGTTATTGGCTTGGATGTTGACCTCCAGCAACAATCATTTACACAGTCATTCAGAGTAATGGAAGGTATGGCAAGAGGGCCTGCAGGCAGTCACTAGGTTTGAGTTCTGTTGAACACTACCTCTCGTCTATTTAGTTTGGAAAAACCCTCCAGCAACATAATTCATCTTTTTTTTTTTTTTAAATATCTTTTCACACTGATAGGTATCACCAAACACCCGTCAGTCAGTAGAGGAACATATTTTCTTATTTTTTAAATTCTTGGCTGCATTGGGTCTTCGTTGCTGCACGTGGGCTGTACATTAAAATGTACATTTTCAATGGAATTAACTTGATGTGGAGATGGTGTCAGATAAGATCCATGAATGATTGGGACTTGAGCTGAATTTTGAAGAGTAGGTAAAATTTGGTTAAGTAGAAAAGAATAGCTGGGACATTCTGCATGGAGGAAAAGTGTGAAGATGATTAAGATGTATTCTGGGGTCAGTGATTTTATCAGCTTGGCTGAACACTGTTAGATAGGAAATCAAAGTAGCTTGAAGAGCTTTGATTGCTAGGTTGGGAAGTTTGAACTTTCTATGTAAGCAACCATCCAGTGATGATGAATATTAAAAGGTTAACAGAGGGGGAAACTGAAATATTCACTTAAGGGCTACCTTAGAGATTCCATTGTGCCTTTTTCCATGTATTATGTTTTAATAAAAATTATGACTTTGATAATACTGAACTACTTTCAATACCATTTACCCCCTTCATCTTTTGCAGTATTAAGTAAGTATCTTAATTGTGTATATATTTCATACAATATTTCTGTACACTCTATTCACTTATATTTATTCTCTGAATTCTTTCCTGCATTTTTGGTTTTTCTGTCTGGGATCATTTTCATTCTGCCTAAAGAGCATCTTTTGGTACTATATACATTGTGATGGAAGACTTTAGCCAGTTGTTCTCTCAGCTTTTGTCTGAAAGAGCCTTTAAAGCACCTTTATTTTCACAGGGTGTTTTTTTCTGGATGTAGAAGTCTGGATTGGCAGATCTTTTCTTTCAGTACTTTAAAGATGCTGTTGTACTGTTTTCTGGCTTCCATCATTTCTGTTACATCAGCTATCCAGCTCGTTTCTGTGAAGAGAATGTATTGTTTAGCTGCATTTTGCATTTAGGATTTTTTCTGTCATTTTACTTTTGCAGTTTCGTATGGTAGGTACAGGGGTGTGTGTTTGCTTAGGTATTGAATTTTTGTGGATTCCCTGAGCTTGATTCTTTCTTTGATTGGATTTTATGTCTTTCGTCAGTTTTGGAAAGTTCTTGGCCATTGGATCTTCAGAATTGGCTTCTGGCCCATTTTCTCTCTTCTCTTTCTAGGACTATAAATACATGCTTGTCACCTCCTGACTGTGCCTCAGAGCTCTCATTTGGTCAGTCCCCTCTTTCCCCTACTTCCTCACTCTGATTCTTCTGCTGTGTAGCCCATACATTGATTTTTTTTAAAAAGTAGATTTGAATACCTATATTTTCTATTTCGACTATCTTTACCTCTCTCTTTCCTTGAATATGAGTCATATTTATTTTAAGATCTTTGTCTACTGAATCCAGTGTGTGGGCCTCTTTTAGCCTCCTTTTGGTGTGACGATAAGGTGCTGTCTTTGTGGATGCCTCATAATCTTGGAAAGCCAGGCATTGTTTATAAGAAACTCGAGAGTCCTGAGGTAATTTTGAGAAGGTTCACTCTTCCCTCTAGTAAACAGAGTAGTGAGGCGCGTGGAAGGGGTAGCAGTTCGGTGCGCTTTAGATAGACTGACCTGAGTCCAGGCTGGGTTGTGCTTAGGGTCAGCTGAAAGTCTTCAGCATACCTTTGAAAGGTTGTCCCTGTCCAGAATGTTACTCCATTTTGTCTTCCTTGCTTCTACAGCTCTTGGATGCCATTAGATATGACTTGTATACTCATCCAGCTTTTCATTGGGAGCATTGGTCTGCCATCAACTGCTCCATCATACCTAGATGTGCTATTTTTCCTACCTTTCTTTGAGCAGAAGACTAGCAAATAAGGGAGATTAGGAATAGTAATTGGTATTAGGAAGTCTGTGGATGGTTTCCAGTATGGTTTAAGGAGGAGAGGGTGAAAAGGCTGTAATATTAAGATACAGAAGGGGACGAGAGGAAGGACATGAGAACAAACAGCAAACCCGTGACCCAAAACACTTGATCGTTTGCTTTGGCTCCTTCTCTCTGTGGTGTTCCTATGAAAAATAAATGCACAGAAGATAGGAAAATACATGCTTATAACTGAGTCAAGAAAAGACCATTGGTGTTTGCCTCCTAATAGTAAAGCCAGTATAGACCTAGCTATTTGTGATAAACTTTGCATCAGTTCATGCTACATGAGGGAAATTAGCATGTTTTATACCAAAATGGAAAAATAACCTGTGTAAACATGAATTGTCCTTATTCTGAGATTAACCTATCAAGTTCTAAAACCAAGGGTTATGTGTGAAATGGGTTAAAATGTCCTTCTGTGAAGTGACTGGTGGTAGTGGATGGTCTTTCTTTGATAAAATACAAATTGGCATACCTGTGTCAGCTCCTCAGGTGCTATTTTGATTTTTTTTCTGCTACATGAAATCTAAATGTCTTGGAACCACCATTCTTAAGCCTTTTTTAAGTCTAAGTAGCTTCCATATGGGATTGGTCGAGTCTGTCTTATTTCCCCAACCGCATGGAGAGGGTGAGGAGAAGGAGAGCATTCTTTAGCAATTGTCCTTGAGTGTGAACAGTGGAGACCACCACTTTTCCTCCCGCTGGGTGGGGAGTGGGAGTGGGGTGGAAGGACAGGAGGAAGGAGGGAGAAGACAGCGTTTCCTCAGCCAATAGCACTAGTCAGGGAAATGGAAGAGGTCTCGGTGGGCATGACAGTGACGGCAGTTTAGATTTGAGTTGAGAAGGATGGAATATCCAGGTTGACACGCTCGGGAGCGTGACAGTAGTTTGCAGAGGAAGGGGAGTTTTTCTCGTGTGATCACCGGCATTGTAGGGGAGACTGCTCGTACCTTCAGGGTTGCTGCTTGTCAGGACGTCCGTGCTGTGCCTGGAAGCTTAGTCACTACAGTTATTCTCTGCCATCTGCATAATACACAAATCATATAAAATAAAACACTGATTCATCATATACCAAATAAATTATTTAAAATAATGATTCATATAATAAATAAAATAACTATTTAAGGTTCTTAATTTAAAGGAAAATTTTAGGATGTGAATACTACAGACATTATAAACTCAAAAGTTATTCTACATATTGTTTTGTTGTTTCTTTGAATATGTAAATAAGTTTCCTAATCATATTGTATTTCATCGCACTTTAATCTGTATATTTTAAAATTTTCTTGCTCTGTATCTTATTTAAACTCATGATTTCCTGATTCTGGCTAGTTAAAATGCTAGTGATGTTACAGATGACCTCACCTAAGTCAGTTTTTAACTATGACTTTTTACGTGTATCTTTAAATTGAAGAAAGTTTTCTTGATTTCATGAGGCTGTTTTCAAACAGATTCGTTGTGAACAGTTCAGAAAGTGTGATTAGAAGGAATTATCAGGAATGAGGAGAGGATTTATTGTTTCCTGAATGAGTTTATTTTTATAGTAACTTTGCAACTTGGCTATATATTAATTATAGAGTTGGTAATATAAATTTTCCCATATTTTAGCAAGTGACATTTTAAATTATGATGTTATTTGAATTTTCAAATGAGTAGATTTATCTGTTGCATATTTGAGCACCCCTAATTGCCATTCTTTTCTCCAAATCTTAGCAAGAAAAGGAACTTTCCATGATGAGTAATTTCAGTTATTTTTTGTTTTTTTTCCTTCTCTGAATTAAGCCAACAGGGTAATTTTAGATGTTGTTTTATAGATTGTCCTATTGAAAATTTCAAGGAAATGTTTTTCTAGTCAATCTGGTAATGTTTTATCGGAATGTTAGTACTTTATCTATTCACCATAACTCATTTAGCACATACACAATGTGAAACTCGTACATTCTGTTGCAGATGGTTTGACATTGGCTGTCTGATAGTTGAAGACCCTGTGCATGGTATTCATCTAGAAGCATTTACACAGGCCACACCAGTACCCTTGGAATTTGTACAACAGGTTAGTTTTATCCTTTTCTTTTTCATTATGCTTCAGAGAAACCTGAAATACTGTTTTCAAAATAAGATTTTTCATTGTTTTGCTTCACTCTTTCCTTTTAGCCTTCTCTTTGCTTTTCAATTTTCTATTCCTTCCATGTTGTTTCAGTACCTCCCTACTTTCGTTTTCCAGCGGTCGTTGTCAAGGTAAGCCATTACATGGTTAATGCTCTTTTTCTCATTGTTTTCCTCTTTTTATGATTGTGTTCACTACCTTGTGATTGGAAAAAAAATTTGTGTTCACCTTTCATTAACTGTCTCCTTTATCTCACATTTTATTTTCTCCTGTTATTCTATTGTCCTCATCTTCCTCTTTAGTTTGTTCATCTCTAAAAACATGTAGAAACACATTTAGAAGTTTACAAACCTTGGATGAAAGTCACGTGTCTTTTCGGTTTGTTGAAAAATGTCTACCTATCCACATAGTTTCCAGAAGAATGTTAGCATTAATATAAAATGGTTTTCATTCCTTCTATATTTTTATGTACTTTTAATCCTTAAATGAAATAGAATGAAATGGTATTTTTCCTGTCTTCCATTTAATAGAATTTCCATCACATTTTTATGTATGTACCTTGTTAAATGTCATTTCAAAACTCTCTAAAGTTATTTGGGACTTCAGGTATTTGAGAATTTGCTAAAGCTACTGGGTTCTCCCCCAAAAGCATGCATGTATGATGTATGCACTCACATATAAATTTGGCTCACATGTTTACAGAGCCCCTGAAAGCAACCTGTGGCCTTCTTAGGGGTTTACAGGTTAGATGGGGAATAAGAATTTATGCTTGGAATTTTTAAGTTTATTGAACCTTTACTTACTTATACCATAATTTTACCAAAATTTCTCTTCAGAAGTTGAAGACATTTTTATACATGGTACTATTAAACTCACTCCAATGTGAAGGTGATTAAAAGATTGTACAATTATACAATTGTACAATATATATATTGTACTATTATACAATAATTTAGAAAAATTACAGAAAACGGTTGATTTTCTAGGAAAATATCCTTGAATCAACAATGGCAGTTTATAACCATTAGGTTGAACCATACAAAATTGCTCATTGAAGTCAAAACCAGTCAAATTTTGGCAGTTTCATATGATTTAACCTAATTATCTTAGTGAAGCCTTTTGATGCAAGCGTTTCACCTGGCTCCAAAAATATCACTGAGTTTTAATGGTCTTGTGAGGTCTACAAGGTATTCAAAGAATACGTGATTCTCATGCATAGAGGTAGAAAGTTTTCCATTTTATTCTGTGAGACTAGCTTGTAACCTAACCAAAAAATAAATTATAATACAGTCAGTATCACTTAAGTAAACAGTAAAACTAATAAAAGTTTGAAATGTATTTATTAGAACATTAAAGTGTGTGTGGGGGGGTAGTTTTCCCCATGCCACCTAGCAGTTCTTAGGAACAGCTGGATATCCTATAATTCAACTCAATTCTGACACGGTTAAGGGCTCAGTCCGACAAGACTGCCTGCACCCCTCCTTTCCAATCACAAGGCCAGGTTGTTACCTGAACTTCTGACTGACTGGCTGTATATCAGAGGAAATCAGAGATTCTCATTTGCTAGAGTAGCTCACAGAATGCAGGAAACCCACTTCACCCTAGATCACAGGTTTATTATAAAAGGATATAAGTCAGCAGCAGCCAGATGGAAGAGATGCATAGGGCAAGCTATGGAGAAAGGAGGTGGAGCTTCCATACCCTCTCCTAGTGCTCCACTCTCTCCAAATCTCCACACCTTCACCAACCAAGAAACTGTCTAAACCCTATCCTTTATATTTTATAAATCAAAATATCACAATCCACTCCCTGGTCTTTGAACATGTATCCCCTATAGTAAAACAGTCATAAATGTTAAATGATACTTGGCATCCCAGTTTGTCATTAATAACTATTTAGTACATTGTCATATCATGAGAAAGTCTCCCAGCATGAGGGCACATGGGTTTGCAGGTTTCAAAAGCAGGAGTGGAAAATTGTTTTCTTAAGTTTCAGAAAGAGAAATTAAGGAAGAAATTAATGAAGCAATCCCATTTACCATTCACATCAAAATGAATAAGATACCTAGGGATCAACCTATGTAAGGAGGCAAAAGACCTGTACTCCAAAAACTGTTTAAGACTGATGAAAGAAATTGAAGACGACACAAACAAATGGAAAGATACCATGGTTTTGGATAGAAGAATCAATATTGTTAAAATGACCATACTACCTGAGGCAATCTACAGATTCAGTGCAATCCCTATCAAATTACCAAGGGCATTTTTCACAGAACTAGAACAAATAATTTTAAAATTTGGCTGGAAACCAAAAGACCCCTAATAGCCAAAACAATCTTAAGAATGAAGCTGGAGGAATCACACTCCCTGACTTCAGACTATGCCACAAAGCTAGTCATCAAAAACAGTATGGTACTGGCACAAAATACACAGATTTAATGTAACAGGATAGAAAGTCTGGAAATTAATTGACCACAGGTGTGTCGGTTTATCTACAGCAAAGGAGATAAGGATATACAATGGAGAAAAGATAGTCTCTTCAATAAGTGGTGCTGGAAAAAGTAGACAGCTACATGTAAAAGAATGAAATTAGAACATTCTCTAACATCATGTACAAAAATAAACTCAAACGTGGATTAAAGACCTAAATGTAACACTGGATACTATAAAACTCTTAGAGGAACACATAGGCAGAAGACTCTGACATAAATCACAGCGATATTTTTTGGATACGTCTCCCAGAGTAATGGAAATAAAAGCAAAACTAAACAAATGGGACCTAATTAAACCTTAAAAGCTTTTGCACAGCAAAGGAAACAATGAAAAAAATGAAAAGACAACCTGCAGAATGGGAGAAAATATTTGCAAAGGAAGCAACCAACAGGGATTAATCTCCAAAATATACAAACAGCTCATAAAACTCTACCACAAAAAAACAACCCAATCAAAAAATGGGCAGAAGACCCAGAGACTTTTCTTCAAAGAAGACATACAGATGACCAACAGGCACATGAAAAGATGCTCAACATCAATAATTATTAGAGAAATGCAAATCAAAACCACAATGAGGTTATCACCTCCCACCAGTCAGAATGGCCATCATCAAGAAGTATACAAATAATAAATGCTGGAGAGGGTGTGGAGAAAAGGGAATCCGAATGTATGGAGAACAGTATAGAGAGGGTCCATAAAAAAACTAAAAATAGAGCTATCATATGATCCTGCAATCCAACTCGTGGGCATATACCTAGAAGAGGCAAAAACTCTAATTTGAAAAGATACGTACACCCCTATGTTCACAGCAGCACTATTTACAATTGCCAAGACATGGAATCAACGTATGTTCATCAACAGATGACTGGATAAAGAAGATGTGGTGTACATATATACAATGGAATATTGCTCAGCCATTAAAAAGAATGAAATAATGTCATTTTGCAGCAACATGGATGGACTTAGAGATTATACTATGTAAGTCAGACAGAGAAAGACAAATACATATCACTTATATGTAAAAAAAAAAAAAAAGGTACAAATGAACTTATTTAGAAAACAGAAATAGACTCAGACATAGAAAGCAAACTTTTGGTTACCAAAGGGGATAGTGGCAGTGTGGGGCAAGGAGATAAATCAGGAGTTTGGGGTTAACAAATACACACTACTATATAAAAAGTAGATAATAAGGACTTACAGTTTCCTGTGTTATACAGTATTCAATATCTCATAGTAGTCTATAATGAAAAAGAATCTGAAAAAGAATAGATCTGTACATACATATGTATAAATGAATCATTTTGCTGTATACCTGAAACTAACCCAACATTGTAAACCAACTATACTTCAATTTAAAAAAACAGCAGGAGGGGTGTCAGAGATACAGTATATGGCTTCACCCTTTCTGGCATGTAGTATAATAGAGCTAAGAGATGGTATCATCTCTTGCTCTGAGCTTTTTTTTTTTTTCCTTTTTTCCCTTTCTCCATTCATATCCAAACTTCTCCACCTTTGGAAGGGACATTAGATTCAGCAACTGTGCTGGTCTAGATTATAGACAGCAATACTAGGCTAGTAGGTGCCTTCCCCTCATCCACTTCTATTCAGATAAGTTAAGGTTACATAGGTGCAGAACAGGTGGGCTGTCTTTACCACCAGCCCATATAGCAGCAATCACTGTTAGCCCCATTTTTTCAGATGGAGTGAAGGCACATCTTGCCCTATAGGCCCTTAGGAGTTGTAACAAAGATTAAAAACATAGTTACAATAAAGGTGTTAAAAACAGCAACAATATAGAGTGCTGAACCAGAAACTGTAACTGAGCATTTGCCTCTACCACTGGTAAGAAAAGCCCCGCCTAGAGTCACTGTCTCTACGTGTAAAGAACCGTTTGTAGTCCCCCAGGGCTACCAACTAACTTGCTATGTTCAGGGCCTTCCTAACAGGAAATCTGCCACATAGCCATCTGCAGTCTCTGTCTTTTTTGCTGGTCGACAGAACAGTTTTTATTGGCATTTTGTGACTCAGAGTGTACAAGAAGAATGGGTCTAGATTCAGCCCATCTCTGCATTGCTGCACTAACCCCATATTCACTCACTTCATGGACCCAGGTGGCCGTCTTGAGAGAGAGCAGGGGGATATCTGATTGTTGATTCCATTCACCTTCCAAGCCTGGAAAGGAGTTCTTCTGATGGGCATCAGCATGTTCTAGTTTAATGCATCCCTCCAGTTCCCACAGTGATTTCCACAGGGTTGTGTGTGCCATGTGGGTATCCTTTTAATAGGCCAGGTTTCCATTGCCCTCCTGCCTGACCATATGGCCAGGCCATTGACCACTGCCCATGACTCAGTAAAAAACAGAAGATAGGAGATTATATCACTGTTCAATTCTTTCATCACTGCTGGGAAAACAGCATGCAGTTCAGCCTTGCCTGTCTGATTTGTTTTTACCTTCCTCAGTCAGAGCAGTGGACTTCCAAATAGTATGTTATCCATCCACCTTGGAACTGCTACCCATAAACGAAGAAGCTCTTGGTTGGTCAGTTAAGAGCTGTTCATAGGGCACTGTCTACATGGCAGTCGGTCCCGGCAGCTTCTCGGGTGACTCCAAAATCTGTCCTAGAGGAAAAGAGACACCGAGCTTGTTAGTCTCCTCCCTGTATTCCCCAGACAGCATGTTCCTGTATAAACCGTTTCCATTATGGTGGAACTCTTCCAGGCACTGCCATCCCTATTAGGGTGTTTCTCCATCATCCCAGACGTTTTGGGTATTTCACATTTCAGTATCATTTTATGTCCTTTAGTCATATGAGTAGCTTCAATTAATAATGTCCAGTGGCTAGGTAGTAAACACCCCTCAAATGGAAATTCTGTAGTTTGAAGTTCAAGTAGTCATTGCTGGGAGGCACTCACAGATTTTTGCCATAAGCCTCAGTCTACGTTCCACATAGGGCTGTGGCACAGAGAGTTTTGTCCCTACCAGCACTCCAACTTCTATTCCACACTGCAGGCTCAGACAATCTTACTGGTTCCATAGAGCATGTCCAGTTAATAATGCTTGAAGGGTGGCTTTCCATCCCTTCTGTTTTACAATACTAGATAAGGGAAACGTTCCCCAGTGAGATACAGTGTCCATCCCCAAAATATAATCAGGTGAAAAAAAACACCGTCACTTCACATGAAACCAGTTCAAACACACCAAGTCTCCTACACACTTATACTGTAATTCCATCATCGCTTATGCTCCTCACTGTAGCCCCCATTGAGACTTCATCAATGGGTTTTGGTTTTGTAATACTAGGTAGGGGAAGTGTCAACTTTCATAATCCTATCAACCATTATATTTTTACTTTCTTTCAGTCTAATTGTAGCACACATCAGGCCTTCACTAGTGGACTTTGGTAACACAGCTCAAGGGAAACTTCTCTTCTCCACTCCTGACCATTTTACTCACTCTTGTACAAAAGTCTTTGGGTCCCCAGCTAGGGATTGAACCAAGGGGTTTTGGGCCATTTGTCAGTCTTTATCTTGATTAATCTGCCTAGTCACTGCCCCATTTGATTGCTGCTTAAATTTCTCATTGTCATTTCTACCTTCAGACTTTTAAATTTTCTCCTAACTAGGATAAATAGAGCAGACTTATTTGGGGCCCTTCAATGTTGGGGAACCAGCAGGGAGTCCCACTCAACCTTTGGTAGTGCTGTGTTAAAACCTCTGTTTTAATCCCACCTGTGTCTGTTTTATTCATCCTGTTTCTTAATGGCCATCTGAAGATTTCCACCCTGCTGGGATAAGTTCTGTGAATCTCCTGTTTCCTCTGTTTCATCCCAATCAAAATTTACTTTATTCCCCTATGTCTTCATAACTTTTTAAAATTTCCACCTTGTTGGGCAACTAGAGAAGGAGGACCAAAAAAAAAAAAAAAAAAAACCCCTAAATTAGCAAAAGGAAATAAATCATAAAGATCAGAGCAAAAATAAGTATTGGGTTGGCCAAAAAGTTCATTCGGTTAGTAAATACAGTGTTCAATAAAATTCTTGGTGAAAATGAAAAACTGTGTCTTTTATTTTTACCTAAAACTGAAAGAACTTTTGGGCCAACCCAATAAAATAGAGATGAAGAAAAAAATAGAAAAGATCAATGAAACTAAAAGCTGGTTCTTTGAAAAGATAAACAAAATTGATAAATCTTTAGCCAGACTCATCAAGAAAAAAAGGGGAGGGTGCAAATCAATAAAATTAGAAATGAAAAAGAGGTTACAACAGATGCTACAGAAATACAAAGGATCATAAGAGACTACTACAAGCAACTATATGCCAATAAAATGGACAACCTAGAAAAAATGGACAGATAAGAAAGGTATAGCCTTCCAAAACTGAACCAGGAAGAAATAGAAAATATGACTCACAAGTACTGAAGTTGAAACTGTGATTAAAAATCTAACAGCAAACAAAAGGCCAGGACCAGATGGCTTCACAGGTGAATTCTATCAAACATTCAGAGAATAGTTGACACCTACCCTTCTGAAACTCTTCCAAAAAATTGCAGAGGAAAGAACACTCCTAAGCTCATTCTACAAGGCCACCATCACCCTGCTACCAAAACCAGACAAAGTTATCACAAAAAAAAGAAAATTACAGGCCGATATCAGTGATGAACATAGACACAAATATCCTAAACAAAATACTAGGAAACAGAATCAAACAACACATTAAAAGGATTATACACCATGATCAAGTGGGATTTATCCAGGGATGCAAGGTTTTTTCAGTTTCCACAAATCAGTGTGATACATCACATTAACAAGCTGAAGAATAAAAACCATATGATCATCTCAATAGATGCAGAAAAAGCTTTTGACAAAATTCAACACCTGCTTATGATAAAAACTCCAGAAAATGGGAATAGAGGGAACCTACCTCAACATAATACCGGCCATATACGACAAACCCACAGCAACCATCATTCTCAACGGTGAAAAACTGAAAGCATTTCCTCTAAGATCAGGAACAAGACAAGGATGTCCATTCTCACGACTGTTATTCAACATAGTTTTGGAAGTCCTAGCCATGGCAATCAGAGAAGTAAAAGAAATAAAAGGAATCCAAATTGGAAGAGAAGAAGTAAAACTGTCACTGTTTGCAGATGACATGATACTATACATACAAAATCCTAAAGATGCTACCAGAAAACTACTAGAGCTAATCAAAGAATTTGGTAAAGATGCAGGATACAAAATTAATACACAGGAATCTCTTGTATTCCTATACACTAACAATGAAAGGTCAGAAAGAGAAATTAAGGAAACAACCCCATTTACCATCGCATCAAAAAGAATAAAATACCTAGGAATAAACCTACCTAATGAGGTAAAAGACGTGTACTCAGAAAACTGTAAGATACTGATGAAAGAAATCAAAGATTACACGAACAGGTGGAGAGATATACCATGTTCTTGGATTGGAAGAATCAATATTGTGAAAATGACTATACTACCCAAAGCAATCTACAGATTTAATGCAATCCCTATCAAATTACCAATGGCATTTTTCACAGAATTAGAACAAAAAATTTTACAATTTGTGTGGAAACACAAAAGACCCCAAATAGCCAAAGCAATCTCAAGAAAGAAAAACGGAGCTGGAGGAATCAGGCTGTCTGACTTCAGACTATATTACAAAGCTACAGTAATCAAGACAGTATGGTACTGGCACAAAAACAGAAATATAGATCAATGGAACAGGATAGAAAGCCCAGAGATAAACCCATGCACCTATGGTCAACTAATCTATGCCAAAGGCGGCAAGGATATACAATGGAGAAGACAGTCTCTTCAGTAAGTGGTGCTGGGAAAACTGGACAGCTACATGTAAAAGAATGAAATTAGAACATTCTCTAACACCATACACAAAAATAAACTCAAAATGGATTAAAGACCTAAATGTAAGACCGTATACTATAAAACTCTTAGAGGAAAACAGGCAGAACACTCTTTGACATAAATCACAGCAAGATCTTTTTCAATCCACCTCTTAGAGTAATGGAAATAAAATCAAAAATAAACAAATGGGACCTAATTAAACTTAAAAGCTTTTGCACAGCAAAGGAAACCATAAACAAAATGAATAGACAGCCCTCAGAATGCGAGAAGGTATTTGCAAATGAAGCAGCCGACAAAGGATTAATCTCCAAAATATACAGTTCATGCAGCTCAATATAAAAAAAAAAAAAACCCAATCAAAAAAAATGGGCGGAAGACCCAAATAGACATTTCTACAAAGAAGACATACAGATGGCTAAAAAGCACATGAAAAGATGCCCAACATCATTAATCATTAGAGAAATGCAAATCAAAACTACAGTGAGGTTCCACCTCACACCAGTCAGAATGGCCATCATCAAAAAGACTGCAAATAATAAATGCTGGAGAGGGTGTGGAGAAAAGGAAACCCTCCTACACTGTTGGTGGGAATGTAAATTAGTACAGCCACATGGAGAATAATGTTGAGGTTCCTTAAAAAACTAAAAATAGAGCTAATATATGATCCAGCAATCCACTCTTGGGCATATATCCGGAAGCAAACCATAATTTGAAAAGATACATGCACCTCAATGTTCATTGCAGCACTATTTATAATAGCCAGGACATGGAAGCAATCTAAATGTCCATTGATAGATGAATGGATAAAGAAGATGTGGTACATGTATACAATGGAATATTATGCAGCCATAAAAAAGATCAAAATAATGCCATTTGCAGCAACATGGATGGACCTAGAGATTGCCATACTAAGTACGACAGAGAAAGAAAAATATCATATGATATAGCTTGTATGTGGAATATACAAAAAGGGTACAAAGGAACATATTTACAACAGAAACAGTCACAGATGTAGAAAACAAACTTACGGTTACCAAGGGGGGGTAGGGGGGAAGGGATAAATTGGGAGATTGGGATTGACATATAAACACTACTATATATGAAATAGATAACTAAAATAAGAACCCACTGTATACCACAGGGAACTCTATTCAGTACTCTCTAATGGCCTATAATGGAAAGGAATCTAAAAAAGAGTGGATACATGTATAACTGATTCACTTCACTGTACACCTGAAACTAACACAATGTTGTAAATCAATTACACTCCAATAAAAATTAAAAAGAAAAAAAAAGAAATTACAACCGTGCTAATAACTCTTAGCTAATTAGGATTAGAAGGGTATGTGTATACTGGAAAGTCAAAGCAAAAATCAGATCTAATGGTAAAACATTAGGAACCTTGTAATTAATTGTAAGGCTGCTTCTGTCACTGTCATTCTTACATTGCTTGAAATCAGGGACTAGCACAAGAAAAAAGAAAAAAGTCTTACAGCCAAATCTGGCCTGACCCCTGTTTTTGTAAAGAAGTTTTTTTTTGTAAAGAACATACTTGGGCCCATTTGTTTACATACTGTTTATAGCTGCTTTTTTGCTATAGCAGGAGAATTGAGTAGTTGCTATAGAGACTGTCTGGCCCACAAAGCCTAAGATATTTACTACGTGACCCTTTTCAGAAAACGTTGGTGACTCTTGCTAGATGTCTGATCACTGCAAGGACAATTTTTATTCTGTTTTTAAAAATATATATTGGAAAGAGACATTATGCTCAAGGAACAAAGCATCAAAAGTATATATACTAATAAAACTATATATAGTAATATTCAAATTCTTCTATGACATTGCTAAGTGAAAATAAACTGCATGTAGTATCCATATATATACACACACATATACCCATATATACTTTAAAATGTATATAAATGAATAGGACAAAAAGGCCTGGAAAAGTATACACAGGCTCTTAATGTGGTTAACTGTGAACAGTGGTATTCAAAGAGTGTCGTTTGCTTTTTGTTTTGCCATTTCTGCTGTCATTTCATTTCTTTCACAAGGTACAAAGTTGAGATACAAAAGTATAGGTATTGAGATTCCTTCCTCTTGTCCTTGCTCTTCAGTTCTATGCTGTTTCTTGTTTTATCCACTGCAAGATGTTCAATTCTATGTTCCCTTGTAGTTGAAATTCTTTAAGAGAATTTAAGAGACTAGAAATCAGCCCTTAAGGGGATTATAATCAGCATATATCAATATATTAGTGAAAATCAGGAAAAATTTTTATACAGTTTATGCTGGTTGAACAAATATAAATGATCCCTCCTCCCCCAATTAAAAACCCAGTTTCTAGATGTTAGCTGATAATGTCAAGTATTTTGATCCTCAAAAGTATGATCCTAGGCCTAGCATCATAATCATCACCTGGGAACTTGTTAAAAATGCACGCTTGAGGAAGGGTGGTAGGAGAAAGGTGGTCATAAGGTACAGACTTCCAGTTACGGGAGAAATAAGTACTGAGGATATGATGCATAGGATGGTGACTGTAGTTAACACTATTGTATGCTATGTGAAAGTTGTTAAGAGAGTAGATCTTAAGAGGTCTTGTCATAAAGAAAAAAGGTTTTTTTCTTTTTTTGCTTCTTTTTATTGTATCTGAATATGGGGTCATTATCATGGTAATCATTTCGCAATAAATGTAAGTGAAACCATTGTGGTGTACATCTTAAACTTAAATAGTGATATATGTCAGTTTTATCTCAAAACTGGAAAAAAAGGATTTGTGCATTGCCCATTTAGTCTTAAAAAAAAAGTACTCTTGGGCCCTAACCTAAGGCTGTGGAATTAGGATCTGCAACTGTAGAAGCTCCCCAGATGCTTCATGTGCACATCGCATTTGAGAAACACAGTGGTTTATCTACTGTCTCTCTGTAAAACATAGAATACCGATAGTGCAGTGTGCCCTGTGGAAGGGAAGACAGAGCAGGCTCCCCAGCAAAATTTCTCAGAAACTATTTTATAAGTATTGTGCTCTTTCTCTTGGAACCATCTGTGAGTTTCCAATTCATTGGTCTTAGGTGGAGCATGAAAAGTGGTTTTGTTAAAAAAAAAAAAAAAAAATGCATCTCAGGCGATTGTAATATATAGCACATTTGGGAATCACTGCATGGATCCTTTCTACATATGGATATACTCCTCTGGACTATACTTACCACCCTAAAGCCAAAAAACTATATCATTCTTGGATATCAGGCAGTGAGTTTATTTTTTCATTCCTGTGTAGGTGAATAAATGATTGCCACGGAGCAGATGTAGGCTGGGTCGAGTACAAGTGATGTAACAGTGGTTGATGCTCTCTCCTGGACTGGATGTTATTTGATATATATTGGTACTAACTTATTCACACATAAATGAAGTTTCCAGGAATACTCTTCTGCAGATTAATTTAACAATTCTTTTCTGATAGGGTTGAAGCCTTAATATGCAGTATTATCTCTCTTTCTTGTAATTGTAAGGAATTTTATTACTGTAAAAAGATAAAAGTAACATTTCTATTTTAGCACTAATCTTATTAACCTAAAATGACACTGAATATAGAACTGACACTTAGGCCCTCTGACACTGAGCTCTGTTAGATAGAGTCATTAGCTTTAAGACTTAAGATTGTATTTAAACAACAAAATGAGCTTAGTGTGGACATTGTAAATCACGTCCATGTGTGCAATATTGTTTTGTGTTTTTTTTGTAGCCTTGTAACTTCATACATTTGGCAGCATAGCCGTGTTTCTCAGGGTCTGTCATAATCTCTATGAGAAGTAACCTGAGAGACTTTGAAATGTCACTTATGACATAACTACTTCCAGTGATGTTTTTTAATGTATTAAAATATCGATTTCTTTTTTCCTTAGGCTCAAAGTCTAACTCCCCAGGACTACAGTCTGAGGTGGTCGGGCCTTTTGGTGACAGTGGGCGAAGTCCTGGAGAAGAGCTTACTCAATGTCAGCCGGACTGATTGGCATATGACTTTCACTGGCATGTCTCGTCGGCAGATGATCTACAGTGCAGCCAAAGCAGTAGCAGGCATGTATAAACAGCGCCTGTCCCCCGGGACCATGTGAGAAGGCTGGCCTGGGATACTGACACTTGCTAACTTTGAGCTGCTGGTGGAGAAGAGACAGTCCCTTAAACTGGACAACTTCAGTCAGTCCAGCTGTTTTGATCATTTTCCTGTAGGCTGCAGTTTTTTTCTTAGAAAGGCATGGTGTCATTCCAGTAGATGAAAAGAAACAGATCCTTTTTCTGATTATATAATTGCACGTACCATAGTTTTCAAAAAATATATGAATATTTTTATAGGACAGTTTGATACACCAGATTTATAAGGTGCAAATTCATGTGCTAAGATATTTAACTTAATGATATGTACTTGATTATTTTTTTTTTTAAGAAATAATTGACTAAAGAACATGTTTACCGAACACTGTTTAAAAGCGTTGTTTCTTTTAATTCATGATTAATCTCTTCCCTGTCCGTCTTGGAAGCTTTTCGTGTGTCCATGTGATCACAGGTCTGATGCTAAGCCATGTGCTCAACAAGAGACTCTAAGACACCTACTTGTAGGGAGATGGTGCACTTGTCTATGCCTGTTTTTAACATAGGCCAGAATAACAGAATCGATCATTTTCTTTTTGGTTATCATGTTATACACATAGCCTGAAAAATTCTTCTTTTTTTTTTTTTTTAATGTTTCAGCATTTCACATTCATACTGTACGATGAACACTGGGATAATGCATTTTTTTTTTCATTGCTCTATGACAACTAATGGGCAAATGAGTCAAGCATATTTAAATTAGAAGCATTTGGGGTTTTTTGCATAATGGTATTCAGTGCTTCCAGGTAACTCTGACAACAGCCATTATTTCTGCTTTAATTCATTTCTCCAACTGTAATAGAGAAATTTTTGAGAGGAAATTACTTTGTTGTTCATGGGATCATATGACTTACTTTAAGGTTACTTATTTAGTTTGCCTTAAACACAGCTTTTCTAACTTCGTGCCATTCTGCCTTTACTTTTTATGGGAAGTTTTCCAAGAAACGATTTTATAGTGAACCTGGTTTATTTAGTCCATTATGTTTGTATTTAATGAAAGCTTCTTTTTCCCCCAGATAATATATTTTACCATTTTGGGAATTATACAAATCAAAAATAGTTCATCATATACTTTTGAACTCTATATATGAAGGTTCAAATAACTTTTTGAAGATAGTTTCTTATATAAGCGTAATTTAATTTTTATTTACTCTTCTATATAGTTCTTTAGATGTAAAAGAATCAGCACAATCTTATAAAATCTTTTAAGGTATTGAAGCTGTCATCCTGTGCTGTCATTTCATGTCATGTTTGCTTTGTATTAATATTTCAAGTACTTGTTTGATTTCTATTTTTTTTACCTGAGGATGAGATTACTAATTTTCCATCTGTGTTATGTGTTAATTTCTATGCACTATATAGTTGTCATTCAGTCTTCTGTGTCATTAAAAGTAATGAGAGAAAGAAGAGAGATGTAGCTGGTTGCTATAGCATAATAGGGACACAGGAATACTTATATTCCCTTTTTATTGGTATTTATGGAACACTTCATCTCATGTTTTCTCCGTCTTTCGTGAATAAGAGAAGCCTTTCTCTACCATTTGTTTTTATCCTTTATTTTAAAAAGCTACCCTTTATCATGGCACTGGCCTGATGACACATCACTGTTAGAAATGAAGGAACATATGTCCATAGTTCATATTTCTGCTTTTTCCCCTATTATAGGGAAATTTTACAGATCCTAAAGATAAAATTTTCTTTTTATTTTACGAAGTCTCAAATATCTTAGTTTATGTTTTTGAGGGTGGTTTTCGTAGAATCATTAACATTGACATCCCATTAGAGGACAGTTTTCTTCGAATCCCCAAACAGCAATGGCAGAGTTATTCTGTGGTTTGGGTGCAGATGATTTCCCTGCACCAGGTAATTTGCACCCTCTGCTCTCTGTGAGTGGGTGAGGACTAGGGAAGGGCAGATGGAAAAGATAAATACATGATCTCGTTCTGGCCCCTTATTCCTTCTTTGGCCCAGAGTTATCTTTGAAAGGCATCAGTGCATGACTGACTCCACAGTCAACTTTCCCAGCCTCTTGTTTACTTTTTCATTCTTGGATTTCCCTCTTGTACAAGGGGCAAGAAAAGTAACTCATTACCTCTCACACACCAGGGCAGCGTGAGCCAGGAGGTCTTTTACTGTTGGTATTTTGGCATGAGATATGCTGGTCATCAACCTAAGGCCACGGCTCCCTTCACCAATCATCCAGCTGCCCTGTTCTTTTCTTGCTTGTTTCCTTATAATTCTTGCACTAGCATTTTTTGGGAGCGTTGAGCTGGGGAGTTTTACCCTCAAGCATCTTGGGACAACCTATCTTTAACACAGTTCTTTGCCACTACTATCTTGGTCTCGTTTGTGTTTTCTTTTCTTTTGAAGTGCTCCCAGAACTACTTACTGAATTTGATAAGTTGTATACTTTTTTTTTTTTTTTTTTTGGCGGTACGCAGGCCCCTCACCTCTATGGCCTCTCCCGTTGCGGAGCACAGGCTCCGGATGCGCAATCCTCAGCGGCCATGGCCCACGGGCCCAGCCGCTCCGCGGCACGTGGGATCCTCCCAGACCGGGGCACGAACCCGTGTCCCCTGCATCGGCAGGCGGACTCTCAACCACTGCACCACCAGGGAAGCTCAGTTTGTATACTTTTTCATTAAGTGTTGTGAAAGAGAACAGGAAGAAATGCAGGAAGAGTAATTTTACATCAGCCTCAATTGACAGAAGGTACTCAGATTACTCAGATCAATATCGTCTTGTTATTAAGTTTATCAGGTAACCCTGGACTTAGAGCTGGGCCCCAGACTTCTGGGTGGAAAAGTTTGAGCTAATACCTGTAGTTTTCTCCTCTGAATCTCCTATTATTACTTCCCCATTCTTTGTTCTTTCTCTCAAGGATTAATGAGGTAGAAAATTGAGATGAATGGATATAGACAAAATGGTAGTATGATAAATATAAGTAGATAACAGTACAGATGAAAGTGTATTATATACATTAATTCAAGTTATGCAAATTAGTAATATACTCAGGGTCAGCTAAATTAATTTAAGATGTTGAATTTATTTTGTTCCTTGGCTAGAAAAAATTCTAAACAGGAGTTTGTGTTCTGTGAAGCCAAATTGGTAATATTCTGTGTTCTAAAAGATGTTAGGTTATACATAAATTAAGAAACTTAGATTTTTACTCCCAGAACATGGTATTGTTTTTTAAGATACTATGCAGGATGATGTATTGGAAAGCCAATTTTGTACGTATGTACATATGTCATAAATAAAAAATACCTCGACTTATATCCCAAGTGATTTTTTTTTAATGCTAATCATATTCATATTATATTAGAAGGACCCATATTCCTTTTTGTCTCAACTGGCTACTGGATGCCAAGAATTATGTAATAGCAGCTTCAAACACCATCTTTCAAGTGGAACTATAACATTCAAATACAGTTGACCCTTGAACAATGAGGGTTTAGGGGAGCTGACCCTCTGTACAGTCTCAAGTCCACGTACAACTTTACAGTTAGCCCTCCATATCCATAATTCCACATCAGAGATCATCGAACCACTGATTATGTAATACTGTTCTGCTTATTTATTGAAAAACAGTCTGTGTATAAGTGGACCTGCACAGTGCAAACCCGTGTTGTTCAAGGGTCGACTGTGTACCAGAGTTTAACTTCAAGGTTGAAGAACTCAGAATATTTGGGGGAGAGGATACATTGGCAGTAATAGGCAGGAAGTTAAGGCCTGTGTTCATAAGGAAACCTCTCCAGTGGGGAGTTTAATTTACCCTTGACCTGCAGGAGTATCTTTTCTTGTAAAAAAAAAAAAAAAAAAAATTTACTCATTACTCTTTGCTATTCTGAGCCTATGATCTCCAGACGAGGGATTTCTCTTTTGTTTTGGTGGGGGAAGGGATACATGCCAAAAGACAGTAGGATATTGATTTGGGGATTTACTTGCCAAAAGACAAACTATTAATAGTTTTCAATAGACAAGAAAAATGCGGTTTAGGGCCCAGGAAAAGCCCTGTTAAATTTATACTTTGTTTCAGAATTAACTGGAAGAGGGGAAAAAATGGCAACAGAAACAAAATTGGCAAAGGTCATTATAAGGAAATTAAAAAATTTAAGGATGAAGGAAATCTTTGGAACTATCCATAAAGTGACCTCATTTTAAGGATTTAAAGCAGTAAGAAAGGGAAGAGAAGCTAACATTTATGTGATAAGTACCTATTGTTAGTTAGGCAATGGAGTAGGCACTTATTTTTATAGATGACATAACCAAATCAGATTAAGCTGCTTATCCAGGATCATCCCAGCAAACAAGTTACAGAGACAGAAGTCAAATGGAATGTGTAACTTGGTAAACCATTCTCTTCCAAAACGTCCTGAATATTTGCTTCAGGAAGTTATGGGTAAATCACTTATTATTTTTTGAATTTAACTGAATTCAAATAGTGGCATGAGGACTTTGCCCTAGTATACTTTTAATTTTACAATATTATGTTTAAGGGAAACTATTTTATGCCTTACTTTTCATTTTAGTTTGAGAGGGCTGCTTTGGCTTTGCTGCTGGTATGAAAATATATTTGTGATAACTGGTTATTCTAACTCCCAAAATTGAGAAACCATAAACTAGGTTTACCTTCTAGTATTTTTAGGATAAAAGCCAGAGATGTCATTATTGTTAAGCTAGTCTTCAAGCAAGGTACTGACCACATACGTTTTTAAATACTGTAAAAATACTTATGGCTGCTTCAGGGACCACACTTTGAAAACCACTGCTGTAATACAAATCCTGACTCATTCTGCATATACTAAGGTATTTTAGAGAGAGTGATGTCACCAAGGTAGCAACATAGGTTGTTCCTGACTTTCCTCCCTCTCACAAGAAGGCCAGCTAACAACTATTCATGGACAAGCTGCCACTGAGGGAATTCCAGGCCATGGAGATGAGGCTTAAGCATCTCCCAGTGCCACAGAGACCAAGACAGACCATATTAGATGGTTAAGAGGAGTGGATACACACTGACTGCACTGTCGTCCCGTCCCCCCGCCGCCGCAGGCTGGAGCAGCACCTTGCTGTGAGCCTGTTGTGGAAAAAAAAGAGGCCAGGTGACACCCAGCACTGTGGGTTGCTTTGTGGGAGCTGCTATTCTGGTCTCCAATGGAGGGTGCAGGAGAATCTTCAGGGGTTGACCACTGGGAATCTGACTGTGATGGAGAAGGCGGAGAGGCTTAAAATCATCAGCATTCAGATCTTGAGAGATTGAGTTCATACCTGCAGTGCCCAAGTGCCAAGAGCAGCTTTGCTTATCTGCAGAACCAAGTCAGTGGAGCAATCTGACCAGGAACTTGGCAGGTACATGTCTATCTGATTCAGGCCCTCAAATGAAGAGCCTCAGTAGTTGTGGAACCTGTTCTGCCCCAATCCAGGCAGGGGGGCTTAGCCACAGGCCAGCTGGCAGGTTGGGTGTAGCTCTTGGCCCTGCCTAACCAGAAAGGCTGGCATGAATGCCTGGAAGCTGCACAGCCCAGCAGCACAAGTAGAGGATCAGTAGGCAGAGTTGATAGTCTGTAGAGCAATCCAGTGGCCCTGTTCAGCCAGAGAACTTGGGGCACAGGATAACTTGAGTCAAGACCACAAAGAGCCTTACTGGCCTTGCGGTTGGGTCTCCCACTGTGCCCCAACAGGGAAACATTTGCAGCCCCACCAATTCCTGAATACAGCCTTCAGCCTACCCAAAGGGAACCTAACTAGAGCACACGGAAGCTGTAGAGCCCATCCAACAGCCATGCTTGCCGTAGAGCTTGACACAGAGAGCACATCCCATGGTTTTTGCAGAATAAAACCATTGGCCCCACCTGACCAGGGAATTCAGTACATAGTCACCTGATTCGGGTCTCCAGAAAACAAGCTGTGCAGGCCCTGAGATCAGTCCTGCTATCGTGCCGGAGCAGGGAAGCTAATAGGTTCACCTTTGCTGTGTATAGTACCCAATCCTGACTGCCTCGTAAGCCTGACCAGAGAACCCAGGTAACTGCAGAGCCCATCCTCTAGCCTCACTTGAGCAGAGAATCAAGCCAGCAGTTTTATGCAACTGTTTTCAGCCAGTGGCACCCACCCCCTGAACCTCAGAACTTGGCAGTGGTCACACCCAAAAATATACCAAGATAGCAAGCACCACCTGCCCAAGAATATCACCAGCAGACATGCCCAGCAGCCCAGACTGAGCTGACCAGTGATTAACTTTTCTCTGACAGTGGGAACCTGTAAAGTCTGGAAGAGAGGACCACTTACTCAAATGCACAGATTCCAATGTAAGGAATCAAGGATCACATAAAAGCAGGTAAACATGACACCACCAAAGGAAACTAATACAGATCCAAAAGTTAACCCTAAAGAAATGAAGATCTAGGAACAATCAGACAAATAATTCAAATTAACCCTCAAAGCAGTTCAGTGAACTACAAAAACACACAGACAGCTAAACCAAGTTAGGAAAACAATGCATGAACAAATAAGTTCAACAAAGACATGAAAACCACTAAAAACAATCCAGGGCTTCCCTGGTGGTTAAGAATCCGCCTGCCAATGCAGGGGACATGGGTTTGAGCCCTTGTCTGGGAAGATCCCACATGCCGTGGAGCAACTAAGCCCACACACCACAACTACTGAGCCTGCGCTCTAGAGCCCACGAGCCACAATTACTGAAGCCTGTGCACCTAGAGGCCCTGCTCCACAACAAGAGAAGCCACTGTAATGACAAGCCTGCACACCTCAACAAAGAGTAGCCCCCATTCAATGCAACTAAAGAAAGCCCACGTGCAGCAACGAAGACCCAAGGCAGCCAAACATAAATAAATAAATTTTTAAAAAATCCAGAAATCTTAGAGCAGGAAAATACTATAACTGAACTGAGCAATTAAATTGAGAGGTTCATAAGCAGACTTGACCACGCAGAATAATCAGTGATCTAGAAGGCAAGACATTGAAATTATTGAGTTGGGAGGGGGGAAGGAATGAAAAAAACCTTCAGGAATTATGGGACACCATCAAAAGAAACAATATCTGCATGATGGCAGAAGGAAATTTCAGAAGGAAAAGAGAAAGGGACAGGAATTATATTTAAAGCAGTAATGGTCAAAAACTTCCCAAACCTGGGGAGAGAAATGGACATCCAGATCTGTGAGTCACAAAGGACCTCAAAGAGGTTGAACCTGAATAAGGCTACACTACAACACATTATTAGCAGAAATTAAAGAAAATTTTGAGAATGGCAAGAGAAAGAAGTTACATACAAGGGAATCCCCATAAGGTAACAGGCAGATTTCTCAACAGAAAAATTTCAGGCCTAGAGAGAATGGGATGGTATGTTCAAAATACTGAAATCAAAAACCTGATCAACCTAGAATTCTACACCTGATAAAACTGTCCTTCAGAAATGGATAAAGACTTTCCCAAACAAACATAAGTGGAGGGAGTTTGTCACCACTAGACCTGCTTACAAGAAATGCTAAAGGGAGTTCCCTGAACGGAAGTAAAAGGCGGCCAATTAACGTCATAAAACAATAAGAAGGTAGTGTAAAACTAACTGAAATGGTAAGTATATAGTCAAAAAGTTAGATTCTGTAACAATGAAAAGGAGGTGCTTAATGCACTTAAACTCTAGTTTAAAAGTTAAAAGTTAAAATAACTCAATAATCATAACTCAAATAACAATTACTACAATAATTTGTTAGTATTAACAGAAGAGAAAAAATATATAAACTAACGTCAATAACCTAAAGTGTGGAGGGGAGGAGAAAGTGTAAAGTTTAGGAGTGCTATTAAAGTTAAGTTGTTACCAGTTTAAGCTGTTATAATTTTAAGATATTTTATGTAAGACTCATTATAACCAAAAGGGAGAAACCTATAGTAACTGCACAAAAGAACATGATAAAGAGGTCAAGCATACGGATTCCAAAAGACATCAGAAAAAAACAGTCAACAGGATAAGAAACCAGGAATGAGTCTACACCACAGCAAGAAGAAATTAAGGAAATGGCAATAGTAAGTCATTTCCAATCAATAATGACTTTAAACATACATGGATTAAATTCTCCAATCAAAAGACATTAAATAGCTGAATGGATAAAAAACTTGGAAAAATGATATGCTGCCAATAAGAGATTTACATTTGCTTTAAAGACACACAGAGACTGTGAGGGAAGAGATGGAAAAAGATATTTCAAGCAAATGGTAGCCAAAAAAAAAAAACCCAAAAAGAATACAACAGCAGGAATAGCTATACATCAGCAGCTCTACTGGTGAATGTTACCTAACATTTAAAGAAGACTCAATGCCAATTCTAACTGAACTCTTCCAAAAAATCCTACAATGAACGCTAACAAACTAACATTGTGAGACCAGCATTACACTGATACCAAAACCAGACAGGGATGCTACCAGAAATGTACAGGCCAACATCCCCAATGAATATAGCTGAAAATTGCTTAATTAAATATGAGCAAACTGAATTCAGCAGCACGTTAAAAGGGTCGTTCACCATGATCCATTGGGATTTATCCCTGGGATGCAAGGACGGTTCAGCATACACAAAAATAAGTCAATATGCTATATTACATTAATAAAATGGAAGGGGAAAAAAAGCACATGATCTAAAAAAACTGACAAAATCCAACAACTGTTCATGATTTTAAAAAACCTGGAGAATTAAAAAAAAAACTCTGGAAAATTCAGTATAGAAGGAACACACCTCAACATAAAGGCCATATGTGACAAGTCCATATGTAATATCATACACAGTGGTGAAAGGATGAAAGCTTTTCTTCTAAATCAAGCACAAGAAAAGGATGTTTCCTCACCACTTGTATTTAACACAGTATTGGAAGTCCTAGTCAGAGAAATAAGGCTATCGACAGAAATAAAAGGCCTTGGAATCGGAAAGAAGGACAACTGTCTCTATTTGTAGATGACAGTATTTTATATAGAGAAAATCTGAAAAATTCTTCGATCTAATCATCCACCTGAGTTACATGGCAGGACACAAAATTAACAAACAAAATTCAGTAATGTGTCCATGCACTAACAATGATGATCCGAAGAAGAAATGGAGAAAATGATTCCGTTCACAACAGCACCCCCATGTTCACAGCAGCATGATTCATAATAGCCAAGACA
The DNA here is from genome assembly GCF_003031525.2 of Neophocaena asiaeorientalis asiaeorientalis. Classification (NCBI taxonomy): domain Eukaryota; kingdom Metazoa; phylum Chordata; class Mammalia; order Artiodactyla; family Phocoenidae; genus Neophocaena; species Neophocaena asiaeorientalis. The sequence continues at coordinate 1,620,741 of NW_020174442.1, read as the reverse complement.
GGGAACAACGGAAGCATCCACGGCTGGGTGAATGCATAAAGAAGATGTGGTGTATGTACCAATGGAATTTTACTCCATTTAAAAGGAAGAAAAATCTTGCCATTTCCAACAACATGGATGGACCTTGTGGGCATTATGCTAAATTATACAAGTCAGAGAAAGAGAAATACTGTATGATCTCACTTATACATGGAACCACAAAACAACAACGGCAACTGCCAAACTCACAGAAAAGGAGGTGAGATTTGTGGTAACCACAGACGGGGGTTAGGGGAAGGGGGAGCTTGATCAAAGTGGTCACAAGGGACAAACTTCTGGTTATAAGATAAATAGGTACTAGGGATACAATGTACAGGAAGGAGACTATAGTTAACACATTTGGGTGATATATATAAAACTTGTTAAGAAAAGTATATCCTAAAGAGTTATCATAAGAAAAAAAAACTGTTTTTCGTTTTTGCTTCCTCTTAATTGTTTCTTAATGAGATGAGGGATGCTAACTAAATTTACTGTTGTGTTCATTTCACAATATAGGTGAGTCCAACCATTGTAATGGTGTATACCTTAAATGTGCATAGTGGTGTATGTCAATTTTACCTCAATAAAACTGGAAAAAAATTAACAAGTGTTGGCCAGGAGGTGGAGAGAAGGAACACCTGTGCACTGTTGATGGTAATGCAAATTGCTGTAAGGCCCTGTGGCAAACACTGTCGAGGTTCCCCCCAAGTTTAAAAATAGAACTACCTCCTAATCATAAATGGGAATTTAATACCCCATTCTCAACAATGCTTAGGTCATCCAGACAGTGAGTCAATAAGCAAAGAGAGCATCTGAACAACACTAGAGACCAAAGTTACCTAGGAGACATGTATAGAACATTCTATCCAACAGCATCAGAATACACATCCTTCTCAAGCGATCATGAAACATTTTTTTGGGATAGATCATGTGTGAGACCACATTAGCAAATTTAAGAAGAAATAAATCACACCAGCTATCTTCTCTGACTACCATGGTATGAAACTAGAGATCAATAGCTGGAAGAAAATGGGAGAATTCACAAATGCATAGATATGAACACTCTTCTGAGCAACCAATGGATCAAAGAAGAAATTAAAGGAGAAATAAATGTCTAGAGACAAATGGAAATAGGAACAGAACATACCAAAATTTATGAGATAAAGCAAAAGCAGATTGAACAGAGAATTTTAGGGCAATAAGTGCCTACTTTAAGAACAAAAGATCTCAAAAAAACACCCTAACTCTTGCCTTAAGGAAGTATAAAAAGTAGTATAAACTGAGCCCAAAATTAGCACGAGGAAGGACATAATAAAGATTACAGCAGAAATAAGTGAAATAGAGAACGAGAAAACAACAGAAAGAATAAACAAAACTAAGAGTTCGCCCTTTGAAAAGATAAGCAAAATTGACAAACCATTAGCTAGACTAACCAAGGAAAAAAAGAGAGAGGATCCAAATCAACACAATTAGAAATGAAAAATGAGACATTACAACTGATACCACAAAAATACAAAGGAACCTAACAGGCTACTATGAGCCACTGTATACCAACAAACTGGCCATCTGGAAGAAAAGAAGAAATTCGTAGAAACATACAACCCACCAAGACAGATTCATGAAGAAACAGAACATCTAAACAGACCAGGAAGCAGATTGAATCAGCAATGAAGAACCTCTGAATGAAGAAAAGCCCAGGACCAGAAGTCTTCACTGGCGAATGTTACCTAACATTGAAAGAAGATGCAACGCCAGTTCTTCTCAAACTCTTCCAAAAGATCTTAGAAGGAACACTACCAATCTCATGTTTTTAGGCCAGCATTACCCCGATACCAAAGCCAGACAGGGATGCTACCAGAAATATACAGGCCAATATCCCCAATGAATAGAGGTACAAAAATGCTTACTTAAATACTAGCAAACTGAATTCATCAGCACATTAAAACGATCATTCTCCATGATCCATTGGGATTTATCCCTGGGATGCTAGGATGGTTCAGCATACAAAAAAAGCAATCAATGTGCTACAATACATTAATAAATTGGAAGGGAAAAAAAGCACATGATCATCTAAAAAAATGACAAAAGTCAACATCTCTTCATGATGAAAAAAAAACTGGAAAATTCAATATAGAAGGAACACACGTCAACATAAAGGCCATATATGACAAGTCCATATGTAATATACTCAGTGGTGAAAGTCTGAAAGCTTTTCCTCTAAAACCAGGCACAAGAAAAGGATGCTCCCTCACCACTTGTATTTAACATAGTATTGGGAGTCCTAGCCAGAGAAAAAAGGGTACAGAAAGAAATAAAAGTTCTCGGAATTGGAAAGGAAGAACAAGTCTCTATTTGCAGGTGACAGTATTTTACATATAGAGAATTCAAAAAATTCTTAGATCTAATCATCCACCTGAATTAAGTGGCAGGACCCAAAATTAACATACAAAATTCAATAATGTGTCCATGCACTAGCAATGATTATCTGAAAAACAAATGAAAAATATTCTGTTTACAATAGCGCCCCCATGTTCATAGAAGTATTATTTATAATAGCCAAGACACGGAACAACTGAAGCATCCATGGATGTATGAATGGATAAAGAAGATGTGGTGTATATACGCAAATGGAAAAGTATTCCGTTGAAATAGAAGGAAACTCTTCCCATTTGCAGCAACATGCATGGACCTTGAGGATATTAGGCTAAATAATACAAGTCAGAGAAATAGAAATACTGTATGATCTCACTTATATATGGAACCACAAAACTACCATCACCACCATCACAACAGCAATAGTAACCACCAAACTCCTTATAGATAAAGAGATGTGATTTGTGGTTACCAAAGACAGGGGGTTGAGTGAAGGGGGAGCTGGATCTAAGTGGTCAAAAGTGACAAACTTCCATTATAAGGTAAATATGTACTAGGGATATGATGTACAGCAGTGTGATTATAGTTAACACTGTATATATATACCATATATATATCTTGTTCAGAAATTATATCCTAAAGAGTTGTAATAAGCAAAAAGAAACAGTTTTTTTTTTTCTTTTTTGCTCCCTCTTTTTATTGTTTCTTAATGAGATGAGGGATGCTGACTAAATTTACTGCGGTGTTCATTTCACAATATAGGTAAGTCAAACCACTGTAGTAGTGTACACCTTATATGTATATAGTGGTGTATGTCAATTATACATCAATAAAACTGGAAAAAAATTAACAAGTGTTGGCAAGGACATGGAGAGAAGGGAATCCTTGTGCCCTTTAGATGGAACGCAAATTGCTGTAGGCATTGTGGCAAACAGGATGGAGGTTTCCCCCCAAATTTAAAAATAGAACTATTTCATGGATCCATCTGTTCCACTTCTGAGCATTTATCCAAAGGAAACAAATACACTAACGTGAAATGCTGTCTGCACCCTCACATTCTTCACATCATCATTTACAATTGCCAAGACGTGGAAGCAACCTAAGTGCCCACTGATGAAGAGGAAGTGGTATATATATATACAGTGGAGAACTATTCAGTCATAAAAATGAAATATTTTCATTTGCAACAATACAGATGGACCTCGAGGGTATTATGCTAAGTGAAAGTCAAGTACAGGGAAATACAAATACCTTGTGTTCCCATTTACATATGGAATCTGAAAAAAAAAGTACCCCAAGAAGTCAAACTCATAGATGAAGAGAACTTATTGGTGGTTTCCAGTGTTGGGAGGTGGGAAGCAGGTGAAATGCGTGAAGTAAAAGGTTAAAACTTCCAGTTATAATATGTAAGTACTTGGGACCTAATATACAGCATGATGACTATAGTTCATAATACTGTACCAGTGCAAATTACTAAGAAAATAGATCTTTGTTCTCACCACAAGAAGAAAATTTAGCTCTGTGGTAATGGATATTAGCTAGACTTATTGTGGTAATCATTTCACAATATACACAAGTTTTTAATCATTATGTTGTACACCTGAAATCATATGTTTATTAAGTGTCAATTACCTATAATATATATGTCAATTATATCTTAATTTAAAAAATGGTGGAGGTAGCTTGATGGAAAGAGAGGGGACTAATAAAGGGTTGGGGAGGCTGAGTTCTGGAAAAAGGACAAAATACAGAATGGTCAGGGAGAACAATGCAATGAGCTCTTCCAAATCAGAGCAAGGGTCTCATCTAAGCCAAAGAGAAAAACATTTGCTTAAGTGGAAACCAGTGTAGTACACTCCAGAGATTCCTTTTTTCAATCTCTGTGATTTTACATTTAGGTGCTATTGCTTATTTCCTTGAACCAATAAGACTTCTAGTTTACACAGACAACATGGACCCATTTACCAATTTTGTTTACGCTAATTGTTAAAGAAATGCGGATGGTAGCAGAATAGACTGAACTTAATATTTGTTTTGTTATCTTCAGAAATTTTAGGGGCTGAATTGTGCCCCTCCAATATCTTATGTTCTTAGAACCTGGAGGCAGAGTTAAGATGGCGGAGGAGTAGGAGGGCGTGGAGTTCATCTCTCTCCACGGATGCATCAGGAATACATCTACAGCTGCACCAGTTCTCACAGAACACCAGCTGAACACTAGAAGACGACCTTGGACACTGGAAAGGATTATAAAGATCCCTGGGTAACTGAGTAGGACTGAAAAAAGAAGGGAGAAGGAGGAGGAGAGGAAGCAGGACAGGACGTGCACCCCAGGGCAGGGGAGTTGAAGCAAAGGAGAGAATCCCGAATTCGGGGAAACCCCCTCTCTGATGGGGAGATCGACTGGGACAGAAGGGAAGCATTTGATGCTGTTGGAAGTGGGTGAAGTGGCCGATCTGTGGCAGACGGGACAGAGTGAGAACTACACAGACAGTCCATACCACGGCCCTATATGCCCCAGACTGGGAAGTGTGTTCACAGGTGTGCAAGGGGGCTGGAAACTGGAGCATGGGGATTAGAGAACAGACCCAGGGCGAGAACTGCTATTGGCTGCGGGGAGATGGACTGAGGGGATGGGAGGGAGGAAATCTGCAGCAGGGAAGCAGGGCACTGCTGCTTAGTCACACACAGGGGGAGGAGCCACTATTGTAGCCTCTCTCTCCCCACACGCCGGTGCCTGCTGACGGACAATAAAAGAAGCCCTCTCAGGTCTGGCTCTCATGCACTGGCTGCAGAGCAATAGAAAAAGCCCCCTCAGGGCTGGCCCTCATGCGTCTGCTGGTGGGCACCAGAAAAGGACCTCACTAGGGCCAAATCTCTTGTGCCCGTGACTGCTGGCTTCCCTGTGCATTTGACATTGCCAGGGCTCCTGTGATCCAAGAAATCGTACCACCTCTGTGCCCTGTCCTCAATGGGGCAGACCCAAGAGCTCCAAGGCAGCCTCAGGACCAGACTCCTGTGGGTGGACCACATGCAAAGGTGGGGATAAAACCAAAGCTGAACCCCAGGGAAGGGGCGACTAAGGAAGAGGATCAAAAATCTTTCTATCAGCCCCACAAGCTGCAGATTAAATCCCCGCAATCAGCTAGGTAGATCCTGCATCTATGGAATATCTGAGTAGACAATGAGTGTTCCCACAAATGAAAATAGTCTAGCTCAGGTAGCTGTGGACTTTGGGGGCAACACACGCAGGAACTGGGCAAGATCAGAGTCTGAGTGGTCCTCACAGGACTCACAGCAGGTCCAGAGACCAGCCCAGAGGCAGAGGAGGGCCTCTTGGGGAGGCAGAGGTGGGCTGTGGCTCACAGTGTATGCAAGGACACTTACAGCTGAGACCCCAGGAAACATAATTATTAGTAATATTTTTATTATGTTTTGATTCATTCTGTTGTTGGTTCTGGCTTTTTGTTTTTGTTTGTCTGTTGTTGTTTGTTGTATTTTTTTTTAATTTGGTCTTTTGGGATCTTTGTGTTTTATAACATTTTAAATTTTTATTATTTTATATATTTCTATTTTTACTATGCTTTTCTGTTGTTCTGTGTTCTTTTCCCTTATTTGTTTCTTCTTCTTTAATATATTTTTTATTTTTGTATATTTCCATTTATACTTTACTTTTCAGTTGTTCTGTGTTTTTTCCCCTTTTTCTAAAAAGTCATTATTTGTTTTGTCTCTGCTTTATTTTTCAGTTGGCACAATGCTTTGGTTTTGTTTTTAGGTTTTGTGTTTTTTTTAGTTTTGATTCTAATTGTTTGATTTTGTTTTGGGGTACTTCTGTTTGTCTGGTTGTTCTCTTGCTTTTTGTTTTACTTGGCTCTGTTTTTGTTTCCTTTGTGTGTGTGTGTGTTTCCTTATTTCTGTCTTTGTTTGATTTTCCTTTTTACCATTTGGGGTTTTGCTGGTCATTTTTTTTTTTTTAATCCCCTTCATTGCTGGGACAAGCGACTTGCGGGGTCTCGGTTCGCTGACTGGAAGTAAGCCTGAGGCTCTGGGGTGGCAGCACTTAGGCCAGGACACTGGACCACTAGAGAATTCCCAGCCCCAGGGAAGATTAATCGCTGAGAGGTCTCACAGAGGCCTCTATCTGAATCCAAGACCCAGCTCCACCCAACTGCCTGCAGCTCCCAGCGCTAGATGCCTCACAACAAACAACAAACAGGACAGCAACACAAAACCACCCATCAACACACAGACTACCTAAAGTCATACTAAGCTCACAGACACCCCAAAACAAACTACCTGACATGGCCTTGCTCATCAGAAGGAAAAGACTCAGCTCCATCCACGAGAACGCAGGAGCCAGTCCCTCCCATCAGGAAGCCTACACGAGCCACTGGATGAACCTCACCACCAGGGGCAGAGAACAGAAGCAAGAGGAATTATGACCCTGCAGCCTAGGGAAAGGAGACCTCAAATACTGTAAATTAGACAAAATGAGAAGACAGAAAAATATCTTACAGAAAAAGGAGCAAGATAAAAGCCCACAGGAACAAATAAATGAAGAGGGTATAGGCAAACTACCTGAAAAGGAATTCAGAGTAATGATAGTAAAGATGATCCAAAATCTCAGAAATGGAGAAAATAAAAGAAATGTTTAACAAGGACCTAGAAGAACTAAAGAGCAATCAAACAGTAATGAACAACACAAAAACTGAAGTTAAAAATACACTAGAAGGAATCAATAGCAGAATAACTGAGGTAGAAGAACGGATAAGTGAGCTGGAAAATGGAATGGTGGAAATAACTGCCACAGAGCAGAATAAAGAAAAAAGAATGAAAAGAATTAAGGACAGTCTCAGAGACCTCTGGGACAACATTAAACACACCAACATTTGAATTATAGGGGAGGGGTCCCAGAAGAAGAAAAAATGAAAGGGTCTGAGAAAATATTTGAAAAGATTATAGTCGAAAACTTCCTCAATATGGGAAAGGAAATAGTCAATCAAGTCCAGGAAGTGCAGACAGTTCCATACAGTATAAACCCAAGGAGAAACTTGCCGAGACACATAATAATCAAACTAACAAAAAGTAAACACAAAGAAAAAATATTAAAAGCAGCAAGGGAAAAACAACAAATAACATACAAGGGAATCCCCATAAAGTTAACAGCTGACCTTCCAGCAGAAACTCTGCAGGCCAGAAGGGAGTGGCAGGACATATTTAAAGGGATGAAAGGGAAAAACCTACAACCAAGATTACTCGACCCAGCAAGGATCTCATTCCGATTTGACAGAGAAATCACAAGCTTTACAGATAAGCAAAAGTTAAGAGAATTCAGCAGCACCAAACCAGCTTTACAACAAATGCTAAAGGAACTTCTCTAGGCAGGAAATACAAAAGAAGGAAAAGACCCACAAAAACAAACCCAAAACAATTAAGAAAATGGTAATAGGAATATACATACTGATAATTACCTTAAATGTAAATGGATTAAAGGCTCCAACCAAAAGACACAGACTGGCTGAATGGATACAAAAACAAGACCCATATATATGCTGTCTACAAGAGACCCATCTCAGACCTAGGGACACGTACAGACTGAAAGTGAGGGGATGGAAAAAGATATTCCATGCAAATGGAAATCAAAAGAAAGTTGGAGTAGCAATACTCATATCAGACAAAATAGACTTTAAAATAAGAGACAAGGAAGGACACTACGTAATGATCAAGGGATTGATCCAAGAAGAAGATATAACAATTGTAAATATTTATGCATCCAACTTAGGAGCACCTCAATACATAAGGCAAATGCTAACAGCCATAAAAGGGGAAATTGATAGTAACACAGTAGGGGACTTCTACACCCCACCTACACCAATGGACAGATCATCCAAACAGAAAATAAATATGGAAACACAAGCTTTAAATAACACATTAGACCAGATGGACTTAATTGATATTTATAGGACATTCCACCCAGATACAATGGAATACATGTTCTTCTCATGCACATGGAACATTCTTCAGGATAGATCACATCTTAGGTCACAAATCAAGCCTCAGTAAATTTAAGAAAACTGAAATTGTGTCATGCATCCTTTCCAACTACAATGCTATGAAACTGGACATCAATTACAGGAAAAAAACTGTAAAAAAAATACAAACACACGGAGGCTAAACAATATGCTACTAAATAACTAAGAGATCATTAAAGACATCAAAGAGGAAATCAAAGAACAGAAACAAATGACAATGAAAACACCATGACCCAAAACCTATGGGATGCAGCAAAAGCAATTCTAAGAGGGAAGTTTGTAGCAATAAAATCCTACTTCAAGAAACAAGAAACATCTCAAATAAACAACCTAACCTTACACCTAAAGCAGTTAGAGAAAGAAGAAAAACCCAAAGTTAGCAGAAGTAAAGAAATCATAAAGATCAGATCAGAAATAAATGAAAAACAAATAAAGAAAACAATAGCAAAGATCAATAAAACTAAAAGCTGGTTCTTTGAGAAGATAAACAAAATTGATAAACCATTAGCCAGACTCATCAGGAAAAGAAGGGAGAAGACTCAAATCAACAGAATTAGAAATGATAAAGAAGTAACAACTGACACAGCAGAAATACAAAGGATCATGAGAGACTACTACAAGCAAGTATATGCCAATAAAATGGATACCTTGGAAGAAATGGACAAATCATAGAAAAGTACAATCTTCCAAGACTGAACCAGGAAGAAATAGAAAATATGAACAGACCAATCACAAGCACTGAAATTGAAACTGTGATTAAAAATCTTGCAACAAATAAAAGACCAGGGCCAGATGGCTTCACAGGTGAATTCTATCAAACATTTAGAGAAGAGCTAACACCTATTCTTCTCAAACTCTTCCAAAACATAGCAGAAGGAGGAACAATCCCAAACTCATTCTACGAGGTCACCATCACCCTGATACCAAAACTAGACAAAGATGTCACAAAAAAAGAAAACTACAGGCCAATATCACTGATGAACATAGATGCAAAAATCCTCAACAAAATAGTAGCAGACAGAATCCAGCAGGTCATTAAAAGGATCATACACCATGATCAAGTGGGGTTCATCCCAGGAATGCAAGGATTCTTCAATATATGCAAATCAATCAATGTGATACACCATATTAACATATTGAAGGATAAAGACCATATAATAATCTCAATAGATGCAGAAAACGCTTTTGACAAAATTCAACACCTACTTATGATAAAAACTTCCCAGAAAGTGGCATAGAGGGGACCTACCTCAACATAATAAAAGCCATATATGACAAACCCACAGCCAACATCATTCTAAATGGTGAAAAACCAAAAGCATTTCCTCTAAGATCAGGAACAAGACAAGAGTGACTGCTCTCATCACTATTATTCAACATAGTTTTGGAAGTTTTAGCCACAGCAATAGGAGAAGAAAAAGAAATAAAAGGAACTGAAATCAGAAAAGAAGTAAAGCTGTCACTGTTTTCAGATGACATGATTCTACACATAGAAAATCCTAAAGATGCCACCAGCAAACTACTAGAGCTAATCAATGAATTTGGTAAAGTAGCAGGATACAAAATTAACGCACAGAAATCTCTGGCATTCCTATACACTAACAACAAAAAATCAGAAAGAGAAATTAAGGAAACACTCCCATTTGACACTGCAACAAAATGAATAATACCTAAGACCAAACCTACCTGTGGAGACAAAAGAGCTGTACTCAGAAAAGTATAAGACACTGATGAAAGAAATCAAAAACGATACAAACAGATGGAGAGACATACCATGTTCTTGGATTGGAAGAATCAACATTGTGAAAATGACTCTACGACCCAAAGCAACCTACACATTCAGTGCAATCCCTATCAAACTACCAATGGCATTTTTCACAGAATTAGAACAAAAAATTTTACAATTTGTGTGGAAACACAAAAAGACCCCAAAGAGCCAAAGCAATCTTGAGAAAGAAAACCAGACTGGAGGAATCAGGCTCTCTGACTTCTGACTATACTACAAAGCTACAGTAAACAAGACAGTATGGTACTGGCACAAAAAACACAAACATAGATTAGTGAAATGGGATAGAAAGCCCAGAGATAAACCCATGCACATACGGTCACCTTATTTTTGATAAAGGAGGCAAGAATATACAATGGCGAAAAGACAGCCTCTTCAATAAGTGGTGCTGGGAAAACTGGACAGCTACATGTAAAAGAATGAATTTAGAACACTCCCTAACACCATACACAAAAATAAACCCAAAATAGATTAAAGACCTAAATGTAAGGCCAGACAAGATAAAACTCTTAGAGGAAAACATAGGCAGAACACTCTATGACATAAATCACAGCAAGATCCTTTTGACCCACCTCCTAGAGTAATGGAAATAACAAAAATACACAAATGGGACCTTATGAAACTTAAAAGCTTTTGCACAGCAAAGGAAACCATAAACAAGATGAAAAGACCACCCTCAGAATGGGACAAAATATTTGTCGACGAAGCAACTGACAAAGGATTATTCTCCAAAGTATGCAAGCAGCTCAATATCAAAAAAATAAACAATCCAATACAAAGAAGACATACAGATTGCCAACAAACACATGAAAAGATGCTTATCATCATTAATCATTAGAGAAATGCAAATCAAAACCACAATGAGCTATCACCTCACACCAGTCAGAAAGGCCATCATCAAAAAATTAGAAATAAATGCTGGAGAAGGTGTGGAGAAAAGGGAACCCTCCTGCACTGTTGGTGGGAATGTAAATTGGTATAGCCACTATGGAGAACAGTATGGAGGTCCCTTAAAAAACTAAAAATAGAACTACCATATGACACAGCAATCCCACTAGCGGGCATACACCCTGAGAAAACCATAATTCAAAAGATACATGTACCACAATGCTCACTGCAGCACTATTTACAATAGCCAGGACATGGAAGCAATCTAAATATCCATCAAAAGATGAATGGATAAAGAAGATGTGGCACATATATACAATGGAATATTACTCAGCCATGAAAAGGAACGAAACTGAGTTATTTGTAGTGAGGTGGATGGACCTAGAGTCTGTCATACAAAGTGAAGTAGGTCAGAAAGAGTAAAGCAAATATTGTATGCTAATGCATACATATGGAATCTAAAAAAAGGTACTGATGACCCTAGCGGCAGCATAGGAATAAAGATGCAGACGTGGAGAATGGACTTGAGGACACAGTGGGGGAAGGATAAGCTGGGATGAAGTGAGAGAGTGGCATTGACATATATACACTACCAAACGTAAAATAGATAGCTAGTGGGAAGCTGCTGCATAGCACATGGAGATCAGCTAGTTGCTTTGTAACGACCTAGAGGGGTGGGATAGGGACGGTGGGAGGGAGGCTCAGGAGGAGAAGTTATGGGGATATATGTATACATATAGCTGATTTACTTTGTTGTACAGCAGAAAGTAACACAACATTGTAAAGCAATTATACTCCAATACAGATGAGAAAAAAAAAAAAGGTATGTCGAGGTACTTGGAAATAAGACCTTTAAAGGTAATTAAGTTAAAACTAGGTCATTAGCATGGATCCTAAGCCAGTATGACTGGTGACCTTATAAAAAGGGATTAGGACACAGACTAGTAGAGGAAAGACCATGTGAAGACACAGGGAGAAGAAAGCCATCTCCAAGCCAAGGAGAGAGGCTTCAGAAGAAGGCAACCCTGCCGACACCTTGAACTTCTAGCCCAAAGAACTGTGAGAAACTAGTTACCACTATATTAATAAGCACTTGAAAAACCATGTTAGGATTTCCCTGCTGGTCCAGTGGTTAGGACTCTGGGCTTCCACTGCAGGGGGTGCAGGTTTGATCCCTGGTATGGGAACTAAGATCTTGCATGCTGTGTGGCGCAGTCCAAAACATAAGAAAAAGAAAAGAAAGAAAGAGAGAAAAAATGATCTTAGGTATAGTCAAATGCTGTAGGCTCAGGGAAGCAATAGAAGTGGGAAAGATGGATGGGCTGCCTTGGCAAACACATAACCCACCCACGAGGGAAAGGTGTTCTTAGCTTCATCTAATTGTTGCCCTGGGGGATTGTGGCCGTCGTGTGCTAAGATCTGACATTTTCCCCCCCCAGAGTATCCAGATGTCTGGATTTTTATATAAATTTGCCTAACTCTTAAAACTCTGACCAAAGAAATTATGACAAAGAGGTTGGGTCCAGTCTCTGGGCTCCCAGTTGTGACCTTTTGGAATCTAACAGACTGTAGAAATCTTATGTGTCAATTCCCCTGAGAGTTTTAAAATGGGGAGAGTTCTGTGACTGTTGTGTGTGGTGGGATCCCAAAGTGTGGGTTTATATCACCTGAGCTCAAGGTCTGGTTACTGCTGGAGCTACACGGGATGCTACATAATGTGTATTATAGATATTGAGATCGGAGTGAAATTCAATTGCCTGTCACTTAGATTACCTGTTCTCTTTTACTTCCCTATCACTGGGCTGTTTGATCCATGCTTTCCTCCAAATAGTGTCAAGGTGAGTTTCCTTCTTTTCTGCCTTTGCAGAGATGCTGTATCCAGGATAAATCCCAACACTTTGTGAAAAATTATGACCTAATGCATTAGCCTAAAACTCTTCCTACATTTTTCTTTTCACTACTTTATTTAACATGGGAAGAACAGGTAGAAAAAAAATCAAGGGTATCTAACAAACATACCTAATTAGATTCTGAGGTCTCTTCTGTAATATAAAAACTGAAATACTTTTGAAGCTGAAGCACCAATTAGCAGGGCTTGTCATGGAAATAACACTTATAAAGAAAAACTTAGTACCAAATTTTTAGGTTTGCATAATGGCTTTTTGGCAAGCCGGGTCTTTTTCGCCTGTTTCTTTGCCTATGTTTAATGCTTTAAAAGGGTGTAGGCAAGTATCCTTGTCAGCAGGAACTTGGCATTAATGTCTCCTTCCTGGACCCCCTGTGACTTGCTTCAGCCTCCTGACAGTGAGATGGCCAGCCACCCATGTGATGTTTTAGGAATCTGATGCTAATAAAAGGAGGGCAGTAAATTAGGGAGCTGGAGTCTTTCTTTCAGAACACCCCACTTTGTGTATATGAAATGTGTGTTGTCAGCAGGAGTTTCTGAGACAAGACGATGAAGTAGAGGTCTGCTTATATGATTTTGTTTTTTCAGCTGACTTGGCCCTAGTAGATATATAGGAGGTGAGAGAGACCAAAAAAAAAGGTTAAATTACCTAGTAGTAAAAACATACCTTCCCCTTGCTTCTTAGTGTGAAACTAAGGAATGGTAGATAAATATTTCCATGAAGTAATAATTGCCCCTTAAATAAGCTTCCATGAGGTTTAAAAAAAAAATCAGTCTATGCCAGATTCAGGTTCGAGTGAAAATGTGCATGGAATCATGGTGGAAAGAATAGAAATATTCAGCATGAGATCAGAGAGACAAGTAGATATTCTGAGTTTCAGCTGTTGCAAGAGGAAGAAAAAATCCACTTAATCATATACCATGTATATTACATAACAGATGGAGTGATTAAATTTTGTTCAATGAGTGCCTAGTTCCAGGTGTTCCTAGGCACTTCACATGCATTACCTAATTTAGCCTTCACTTTGCACGGAAGGTACTATTATCTCCATTCTATAAGGGAGGTTCATCACTTGCCTAAGGTCACACAGCTAGTAAGAGGTGGCAGAAGGACTCAAACCCTGTCCTGTCAGGGCTGAATTTCACGATCCTTCCATTTTGACTGGTGAGATATAGATAAAATGAAGCCGACCTTCAAAATTGTATAAAATTATATCTGTCTCGTGTGTATGCTGCTAGATGCCAGGCAACTCCGGGCCATACGAAATAAATAAGCCTGATTAAGCTAAGTGAAATAAGTCAGAGAAAGACAAATACCATATAAATTCACCTGTATGTGGAATCTTAAGGAAAAAAAAAAAGAATTCATAGATACAGAGAACAGATTGGTGGCTGCCAGAGGTGGCGGTCGGGGAAGTAGACGAAACGGGTCAAGGTTATCAAAAGGTACAAACTTCCGGTTATAAACTAAGTCATGAGAATATAATGTACAGCAGGTTGCTATAGTTCTTCATTGTATACTCATGTATATGTAATATACATATATTAAATAACAATATACATAATTGTATATGTGAAAGTTGCTTACAGAAGTTTAGCTAGATTTATTTTGATTATTTTGCAATATATACAAATACCAAATCATTATGTTAATACATTGGAAATTAGCGTTATATGTCAATTATATCTTAACAAAAATATAAACGAGCATGTTCAGTTATCCCTTTAGTTTTAGCAAATATTTGTGTGCAGTATTTGTGTATAGTATTTTATAGTATAAAAGAACATAAAATATTTTTTAAAATGAAATAAAAGAACAAGCCTTGAGTTTTGTTCTGGAGGAGGTCAAAGTAGAGACAAAGGCATAAGCAAGTGATACCAAGACTCCAGGAGCAACACTGCTGTGGGATCAGGGGTGGGAGACATTAGGATGTGGAGGATGCTTCCTAGAGGAGATGACACTTGCAGGTCAGGAAGGGTGGCCAGTGGGGAGGGGGCAGAAGTTCTGCGTAGAGGGAGAAGCAGGAAGATGAACATGTGGTATGTTCAGTGAAGGACAGCATGTTCTGTGTCTGGGAAAAGGGGACAAGGGGCTGAAGAAGTGATTTGGGGTCATTTCATGTTACTGTAGTTTCCCATAAGATCACCAGATACTTTTTTTTTAAAATAGAAACAGCTAGTGGCAGTGTAAAAGATGCATTAATTAGCAAGGGAGCGAGACGCCAACTTGGAAGATATAAAAACAGTCTCAGTTGGAAACGAACAAGGCCTGGATTACGGCAGCAGTGTCTAGGACAGATGAAAGCAAGATGTCCCATAGCCAGGTGAGGATGCCAGCTCAGAGCAAGTGTTGTCTCTGCCCCCAGACAATGTTGGTACCATCTGTGAAGATGGTCTTCCAGGCCAAGGATCTGTTTCCATAGCAAGAAAGGCTTTGGACAGTGGATACATACATAGGATACATCTTTGGTCCTCTGCTGGCTCTAAAGGATTTCAGCTCATGAGAGGTCCATGTTCTGTTCTGGCTACGGATTGTGGAACATTTGCGTTCTGCCTCATTATTCCAGTGTCTCAAGCCAAGAGGAATTGTGTAATTTTTGGAGTGTATCTGAATTATCTGAGGCAGGCTGGAAAAATTCAGGTCCCACACTAGGCAGGCTCTCAGAGATCCCTCTCTGAAGAATGTCCTCATCTCTGGAATGTCCTGAAGCTCTCTCCAGGCATGTAAGACCCCTATTGTGTAAACTGCAGGTAGCTGCTGGGATTTGCCTTCTGAGTTACAAACGTACTCCAAAGCACCTTCTTGCCTCCCAGCTTCTCATCTTCTCTCCCTTTCTCGTAAATTTGGCTAAGGATACTTTACACAGAGTGGAATTCTTTAGCTTTCAAATGAGACAACACACAGCCAGAGCCTGCTCCCCTGTCGCTAGAGGGCACCAGTTGAACGTAAAATGTCTAGACATGACCGCCCATGAACTTCAAACACAGCAAAATCTCACAGAAGTGGTTTGCAATAACGTAGCGTCCGCACTACCCTGTCCTTATTAACTCCATTTCTGCTATTAAGTAAAACAAACATGCTAACTTTGACTTTTTAACGTTTTCAGAATTCTCTTTTAATTCATAGATCTAGTAAGTTGGAGACATGGAGAACATGTTTGTGTGTGTGTGTGTGTGTGTGTGTGTGTGTGTGTGTGTGTG